>NW_018407609.1:169716-206993 GCF_002113885.1 Mizuhopecten yessoensis
AGGACCTGAACCCGAAAGAACAGGCCCGGCACCAAGACTGTCCCCAACGACAGCACCACCTGGAATGCCGGGATCACTGACAGAGTCAGTGACCGGCGGCCGGTAGTCCCTACCCGAAGGCAAGCGCGAAAGCTTACGGGCGTTCCCGGCCAATTCGACCCTTGGCTGTGCCAAGCCAGGGTCAGGCTGCCCCTCCCCTACTCCAGGGAGTTCCTGGACAGGAAGGGCCACCCCCTGCTCACGAGAGGGACTTGCCGAAGCAAGACCCCCCGAGACAGGAACAGAGACAGTACCACCAGACCCCAGAGAGCTGGTGGCACGACCCCTACCTCTCTGCTTCCCTCGCTTACCGGAAGAAACAGACGAATCTGTCTTACGGTAAGTTGAGGGTAGCTTTGGAACAATGGAGTCCTTGCCATGAGATTTAGTCTGTGAGCAAAGTTCACAAGGCGAAACCTCACTGCAAAGACGACACCTGGGACAAGCATCATGAGGGTCCCATTCCACAAAGAAATGGGAACACCCATGAGCACTACTCGTCGCTGTCCCGACCGAGACATACCCTCCAAAGCGAACGTAAACAAAAATTTACAAGCAGATAAAACGGGAAAATAATGATAAAATACGATCGTACAAAGTACGCCTAGTAGAAAAAATTTCACCCGTAATATAAATCTGAAAACGGTTAAAATAAATAACGTTTGCCTAAACAAACAACCGTCACCGAAATAAACAGAGGTCGGAAATTAACCCACGATAATGGCGGACCGTGGCACACCACCGGCACACGTGGAGTAAAATGACCGGTCGTAAAAGGCACAAAAATAATTTTAAACAGCAATAAGTTATATCAACAAGGGCAGATGGGTAAAAGGCACACAAACTGCGCAAAAATATGAGTTGACACTCAAACCAAACCGACAAAACAAAGTTTTGAAATGGAGCAAGCTCCGGGCGTCAGCAGGCAGCAGGCGCCATAAAAGGAAGAGGAAGGGAGATCACTCCGTGGCTCTGTCATCGAGATATAGATTACGTCACGGTAGGGAGGTAGGGATATTTGAATCTTTTGTTTTTGGGCTACAAAGATGGGTGTAGGTATTGTATATGCATACTAAAGTTATGGTAATTATTACTGAAATGAAAACGACATTTGTTTTCTCCGCGCCATTGTAGATGGTGCTTCCTGAGATCAATGTGCTCAATAACACATGCATATACAATAATCCAGTTTAAGTATCACTTTTCGTTGTAGTTTGTTAATGTTTGTGGTTATATCTGATTTTGTGTGGTGCTCCTCAGTACAGTTGTAGGTGCTGCTTAACACAACACTAGATGGCGCTACTTTGAAAACTACTGGCGCTGCTGCTCGACACAAATTAAGATCGTAGTGTCACCACTCGAACAAATTAAGGTGGCCTTCACTACACACTTGTCTCAGTTGACGCTACTCTTCACAAAAATAGGTGTTTTACAAAACCGCTCTAGGTGTAAATTCTACTCGACATACTGAAGATGTAGGAGATGCTTTTCAACACTAAAGTTGTAGGCGCTACTCAACAACCATATGAATGGGGGCTCTTAATATACCGTTCGTTTAACGTTAACATATAAATAAAAAAATAAAAAATTCTGTTACATAATATTCGAAGCACTTTATATGCAGTGCACATTTTAAATGATTGGACGTTAAACATAATCTACCAAACAAAAACCTAGATGCAGTGCCTAAAGTCGAGATTTGTTGTCACAACATGGACTCTAAATCTGGAATTGTTATTTATGTGCTGTCGGTTACCGACCCAATATGCAACCAAAGAGAGCTGGTCAGATGTAGTGGTACGAGGGATCAGCAGGAATCCTCCATCTTACGATCCTCCATGTTTATATAGAGAGTCGGTTACTGATTACATACCGATTTTATTGCACCGATGACCCTTAAACGGCTTCATTATTAATTGTGCTCAGCAAATCCTATGATGAAACGGAAGTCAAAATAAGCGTCAAACCGGAAGATCACTTTGCTGTCTATGACGTCATTTAAGTGTGACACATACCACGTGACAGCTCTAAAACAATGGCATCTGGACATTCCTGTTCGAGATGCATTAAGGTACGTAAACCAGCCGGAAATAACTCTACCGAGGTGTGTAAAACGAGACTTCGACCGCCCCGTGTGAGATCTCAGCTTTCTGTAATTGTAGGGGACGCGGGTGAGTTCTTTGGCGTATATGTTAATCTAGGAGAAATGCGGTCGGTAGGACACGTTTTAATCATCCTTAACTATCGACTGTACAGTAAAGGAAGGTAATGACATCACTTTTTTCAAGTTTCTTTTTATTGGAGCCATGAAACGGCTCCAGCAACAAATCGCTGTCCTTGTCCGTCTTAAATGAAACGTGACCAAGCATTTGCATCTTTCGACAGCAGCATGAACCCATGAATCAATAATACGTAGTAATGAAATAATCGGTTTTTTTTTATAAACTATAAGATGAATATTTGAAGAACATTTTCTTAACATAATCAAACTGCAATTTAAGGTTAAAATGTATGATGCTTTCTTTTGAATTTGTTCCCTTGCTGAGCTCATTTTGTTTCGTTCCTTACTTATTTCTTGATTTCCATTATACATAAAGAGAACTAACATTAACTAGTTTCTTAGATCAACAACACAGGTAACGCTCGGTAAAAGATTGTTTTAATCGGTCGATGAATAGGGCATAGTAAACAAGGTCGAGTGTTTGTAAGCAATACATAGTCCGTTCCACTAAACCTCCAAACCAACAAATGAACAAAGGGCTATTACTCTATTAATACAATAAAGCACAACACGATACTCCATTTAGTGTGAGACACTCCGCCTCCAAAGGAAAATAATCGAAAACTGAAAGTGAAAAAGAGAATATAACATAAACAAAGTTCCTATGACATGGACCGACTGACGAATGGATTGAAAACTTAGGAATCTGTTAAAATTGTATTCGAAGATACACGTATTATGGCCTAAGAAGCACTGTGTCAATAACTTTCATTATTAAAGAGCTTTTGCGCATGATACATTAATAACAGTGGTTCATATGGGCAATACCAAATAATATATGATCCGTTGCTTGTAGATATCGTCATTGTCTACATTTAGTTATAATCAATTTTATTGCAAACAGAGTTAGAAAAAAACACATCTTTTCCTATGTACACTAATAAAAGACATTTATAAGGTCATGCTGAGGGGGGTGATGGGGTGGGCAAGGTCATGCTGAGGGGGTGATGGGGTGGGCAAGGTAATGCTGAGGGGGATATGGGGACGGGAATGGAATATTTTGCACATGTGTGGTTGACTTTCAATAAGTTAAATATGGTTAATGAAGAGAAGCAGACTGCCGAAAGAAAACGGTCAATAATTTGGAGTACTGATGTAAACAGAGGTGATTACTACAACAATCTGACTGATTATCCGGCCAGGAAACGACCGAGTCTCGGAGAGGAAGTGTCCGGATATTCAGTGACGTATTGTCTCTTTTCGTCTCGTCAAACGAGAGTTCATGGAAAAAACAATCACGGACGTAAACAAGTCAATTTTGTATGACCTCGCGCCCGATACTGTTTCCACCTGGATTCAATTTCCTGGGGATCTGCAGCAGTATCAATGGGCAAATAACGGAAATGTTTGCCTTCACTAAGGTTTGATTTTATTAGCATTAACACGTGTACTTTAGAGTTTCTCCATCACCAGATATACAAGACACCGTTGCAGTTCTCTAAATTATGACTTATTCCGTGTGAACCTTGTGGAAACCCCTAGCTGTATTTGTGGACATATTTGTGAAAATGTTTATCACTTTTTCTTTCAATGTCGCAGTTATAGTATTGAAAGAAACATCCTTTTTCAGCGAGTAAATGATTTGAGTTTAGAGGTACCATGTGATTTAGATTTGCTTTTATTTGGAAATGAAGATTTGTCGCTTGATACAAATTCGGAAGTCTTTTTATACGTTCATAATTTCATTAAATCTAGCAAAAGATTTTAAAGAAAAGTGCACAACGCTATATATTTAATTGTTTTAATTTCATTATCCGATGTTACTGTAGTATTGTGCTATCACTTATTCAACTGCTAAGGTAACACTGTTGGCCCAGCTGGTATTATTAAGATGAAAGACTACGGAAAAGAAGAGGATCTGCGTGGTTACGGAAGAGGAAAGTTTTTCAGGATTGAGATGAACAATTTGTAGTGCGTAATGAATGTGTTTATAGTCCAACTGGGTCAACATTGTTATAAGCTTGATAAGTTTGTTATATAACCTTGTTATAAGTTTGTTATCTTAATCTATAGTTTTAATCATGAAATGAGTCAGACTAAAATATCTCTCTCCCCTCTCTCTCTCTCTCTCTCTCTCTCTCTCTCTCTCTCTCTCTCTCTCTCTCTCTCTCAAGTATGTGTTTGTTGTAAATTAATTTATGTATTATTAGAAATTGCATTATATTTATATGTTGTAAACCATTATGGAAAGGGCGTTTATAAGTTGCAATAACTTGTGTCCAATCCTTTTGTAATTATATTGCAATAAAATATGTTTAAACTAAAAACAAGATACTCGTCTCCAGGGTTACCAGTATAGCTGATACCAGAACCGGAAGTTTATACTCCCTTTCCATGTGTTTTTTGTTAAGGACAATATGGTAAAAATGCAGTGAAGTATTGAAATACGCATACCAGGTATAGTAAAGCATGGAAAGAACAAAAGATGAAAATTATCCGAACAGTCCTCCAACATGAAAAGATATTATGTGACCTTGGTAAACGGTTGATGTGAATACGATACGGTCGAAACATGGACCACCACTCAGAGGTTTTAGTAATCTTAAGTAATAATCGTCTCTGTCAATATTCATACCATGTCTATTGTTATGTTTTAGACAATTATCCCCGAAAGATATCGATGCCACTGTAAGACCATTAGTAGGGTACAGAACCGTGTTTTAATCCCAAAGTTTAAGCTGTGTCTGTGTTGGTTATGACTCTGTATGTCACACTTTTCGTCTTATTTTTTTATCAGGCTTCCTATCTGATGGAAATCATGTTTACTCCCAGGACGAAGATACATACGTTTAGAATACATTGTATAATACCGGTGATGTCGTATAATGTTTCCTGTTAAACGTGTTTCGGCCAAAGTGAGCGACTACGTCCGTCTGTAGACATTATGCTACAATTCCTATCTCCTGACAATTTATTTTACATTATTTACAACTCTTTCAAATTTAAACGTTAACCTTTAAGAATGTCGAATTACTTTTTGTTTTTTCCTCTTTTGTTCAAGACCTGTGATGTTTCAGATGTCAACGCACGAACCATATATTCAATTTCAAAGGAATGTAACAGACCTAATCTTTGCAAATTTATGACCGAAGGCTTTGAGAGTTTGGGATTTCCGCATACGCAATTTGCGGGTTTCTACTGTCGATATTCGAAGATAAATTGCGGTAATGTCCTTCGAAAACAAGATTCACTCCGCACCACGTAATACTTATCCTAACACAAAATCACACAGCTGCCACTAACTGCAACATCTGTACTAAGACTCCAGAAGTTTCGTATTTTTGAGAGAAAAATAACAATAAGGAAAAAAGATAGGTCAACAATTCATTTGAGATTGAATACTTAAAAAGAAACTGATTTTAATTCTCGCAATTTGAGTGTGGAGTTATAAACTAATGAGCTCGTAGTCTAAAAGTAGAAATTTCATTTCCCGATGTTTAAGAGAGCGAGAGAAAATCGACATACACAAATTAGCACGGCGGTAGCCTGGTTTGAGATGGTAGCTTGGTTTGATTGCTTGGGGCGCCGTACTAACTGTACATCAACATGTGTTGTAAATTCTTATTTGTTTTGTTATATTGTTCTCGGCAGCTTAAAGTTACCGTCATTCTGTAATGCATTATACGTATACTACACTACGTATTGGTCCAATTTTCATTAAGTCTAATGAGGACACTGTATCAAAACATATTGTTAGGAACAAATTCGTGTAATGAAATACAGAAACAATTATTTCCTGATACTCCGCTGCATCTTGATAATAAATCCCATCGTTTTCCTCCAAACGAATTCAGGAAGATATTGAATATCAAGAAATAATCAGTACTGCTAAAGAACGCCATGTCAATAACTGAAGAATTCAGCCGTATCTCATCAGGTTTCCTACTAAGGTTGTCGGCCTTGGTTAAAAAGGTACCAGAGGCAATCTGTTGCAGTGCGACTGGGGAAGCCAAATTTTGATTTCTTTTCTATTTTACTTCCTAAAAAATGCATTGTATTGTTATTTCAGTTATCTGTGAGTACGTTATATGATAATTGGTCGTACAGTTTCCTTAAGGTGGCTGGCTATCTGCATCATGGTCCTGCAAGCGTTTGTATATATGGTATAGGCAAGCATCTATGTAAGAAAAATGTCATTGAGGGATTTTTAGGTTAGGTTTCGTGTCAATTCCCCATATTTATTTACCAGATAAGTCTGTGTGTACCTTCCATCAAGCCGATATGTGTTCTCGCCGAGCGATTTCGTTCTACCGTGTTGACTTTGCACGCACAATATGTAAAACAACAGCAATTTTATGTCTTGATTTTGTAGATACATGGTTATCTCCCTTAGACAACCGAGTGGACGGCCTCATGAACATACGGACTCATCAGACTGTTATCAGGAAATCAAATTACAGGATGCAGTGTGCATGCAAAAATTTGGAACTACGTCCTCTAAAATAACAGGAAGTTTTAGGTCAGCTTTAACAAAAACACATTCAAACCTGTTTCATAATGCACTCGTTCGATACTGTGAATATTCAAGAAAAACCTGGTACATGTACAATGCAATGTAAACCGTCTTAATCATCGACACGCCGTTTGCCGCATTAATCTAAAAAAAAGCAATGTGACCAAGACTGCCAATTTAACAGTGCATTGAATATCTTTCCAAACGTTCTGTAATTTGCATATTGCTTATGTCCTTGTAATGTAGATTGGAACATTTCTAAACTCCAAGATAAATGTTTATGTAAATCTTGTGCATCATGATTGCAGCTTTTCCTATGGTAATCAGCCTCAGTCTCAATCGTCCACGAGAAGTTAAGTCTTGTCCCGACACACATATCGCCGTCTATCTAAACCCCGGGGTATTATCATGCAAATTGTCGCGTCTTTGTTTATCAGCATATAATGACGTCTTCAGTCATGTGACCTACGAATACATTTTTGTACCAGACAGGCCAGCTGTATAGACCGTTTTTCCATGTAGACCATTAACATGTTTTGGATGAAAATTGCGACTGGTGGAAACAAATCATCATGATTATATGACTCGATCATTACAAAACAAATATTTGCAGCTGGTGTCGTTTTACAAAATGTCTTTGCGTGGAATGTAAATTCGAACGTCTTTTATATGTTCGGGGTTTTCCCTCTAGCTGAAAACATTTTTGGCAGTGTTTTAGGTCTTACTTTATATAAAACCTGAAATTCACACTGTAATCCGGAACTCGCTGTACTTAAGTCTTACATGAAGCTCGATAGAATTCTTCTCGCCGGAAGTCCTTTATTCTGTTGTAACTTGCATACTGTCTTTTCAACAGGAAACTTACATACGATGGTTTTTGTTTAGCCTGCAAATTGTTGTTTTAGCCGGAAGTCTTAAAACTTAGATTTCCTTCGTAAATCAACACATCGTTCGGTCAACCGGAAGTCTAAATGCAAGGAGTTTCCTTGTAGTCATCATAGTGTTGCTCATATCACTCTTTCACCGGAAGTCAAACTGGTAGGTTGTCCTTGTTCCACCCATGTCCCATTATCCATCGGTAGTCAAGGGGATTCTTTTTCTTTGTATTCTTACTACTATCATTATTCCATGCACAAAAACACACCAGGTAAAAATGCCGTATAACACATTTATCCAATTAGTGATTGCTCCTGTGGGCGTGAAGGTCGGTGACTGGAGGCGAGAGCGCCCTACACAATGTCTGCTATCTCTCCTTGTTACGGGTCGTTCACAAGTCATTAGTTTGTGATTTCGTTGTAGCGCTCGGTAATTGGTTTGGCGATAACTTCCCGGTGGGTTTTTTAATAGCAGTATGATTACATATGGAAAGCATGTTCCTCTTGTAATGAAAATATTGCCGGTAGTTCTATTAAGTAAGTGGCCTGCTGTAATCAATGGCTAAGTCTCAATACTATTGTCTTGCTGGGCTTTGTTCAGATCGCTCGTATATTTATTTGCTAAGTTAGACAGCAGAGGGGGATTTAGTACTTGTTATAGTATACATGTATTTAAAAACCATTGAAAATACTTAAAGTGTGTGTCCATTCTGATACCAGACAGCAGTAGCAGTTTTAAGCTCACATTGCACGAAGTGACCGAGAGCTTATAATATTGTCCATCGTTTGTCCTTCGGTTTCCGGGAACAACATTTTTTCTTTGAGCGACTTCTGAACAGCTAACACGCTAAGGGCCATACAGAATTGAACTAATATCATGACGAGGGAAATATATGACAGGGATCATATATGTTAGAATTTTCAAATGTTTTTTTTTTTAAATAACCAAATGGCATTGGTCAATGGTCTCTGTCCCGTAGCGACTTGATGGAGGGCGACCAAGAGCGCGCGTGCGTATGTTCTCGAATTATTGATTTTGATGGGTTTTTTTCGTAATAAAAGTCAAAACCTTTCAACATAAACATGCGGCAGAGGGTAATGCCATACCCTTCATAATTGATAGTTACCGTTTCAAATTTTGTGTGAATTAAATTAACACTCATCTATATGGAATGCTACCGATGCGAGATGTAGTTGTATTTGTTGACAACATTGGATAACTGGTGAGCGATACAGGCCCCACAAACCTCTTGTTTTTATAATGGTTTATATCTGAACGACCTCCTGACAATAAAGCTTATTGGTATTCGCTCCTGATACACTAGAGTTGCTCATGTTCGTTCAAGTGTGCCTTCCTCAAACCCTGCGTTCTAACCGTCACCGACACGCCAGCTTGTTTGGCAGTCAGGGACAGCAGACCTAGGTATTATTGCACTTAATTAACAGACTTGTGATCGCCTGCCGGAGAAAATAAAAGGAAAGCGCATTCTTAATTACATCAATCGAATCCCTGCCTGAGACGTTTTTATCACCTGCGTAAAAGTAAAAGAGTTTCGTGTCCTGTAATGACTTCAGGGATTTAATAATTATACAGTTAAAATGCTTAGATAAATGGTGATCCCGCAATGTACTGATTGAAATAAGAAAAAACACAAGAAGATGTTATCTTTCAGAACCAGCAGCATCCAGCTTCTTTTGCTTAAAAGATTTAATTCGTTTTGGTGCGTTCGTATTTTTCGAACGATTCAATTATGTAAACATCGTTTAACTATTTTAATGATGACTTTGTTTATATCTTCAAGCGTCACACTTTGTTCTATTGCTGTAGAGACCATCTTACAGATGGTGACTTGACGGACAAACCAACAATAACGTGGTGGAGCGGAGGGCGTGGCGTGACGTGGCGATGGCTCAATTTTCGCAGGTACTCTCCTCATGTATTCTGCTCATAACGCTACGATGTCAATTCGCAACAGTATCAAAATGTAGCATGTACAATGTATATTGTTCGTTGATTACATGCTTTAGAACCAGTTCTGTAAGATATGTTAGTTTATCGCTAAAATATGGGATAACCGCGAATTTTGAATAACTGTATCCATGTATTTTTCTCTAAAGCTGTATACATGTAGCACTTAATCATTATTCGTGCAACTGGAAAAAGAGCCGCCAGTGCGCGAAAATATGAGCGCGCTGCTTATAGTACAAATACTGTAAATGCAATTTACTATATTAAAAAAATGTAAATTAGATATTAAATAAATAATAATGAAATATTAAATAAAATTGTAAAACTACATGTACGTGCCGACATGCATTCTCTTTGCATACTCTGTAGAAAGAAAAACGGATTTTGCCAATGATCAGATGATAGACTCGCCAGTAATCATGCAGACACCAGAGGGTCGGTAATGTAAGCGGGGTCGTCTGGAAAATACAGACAGCTACTAAATGTAAACATAGATGCTGATATTTGTGGCTGCAAAGTGACAGATATATTCTCTGATTGCATGACTGATGATTTTTTTTCAATTCTGAGCAAATCAATGATGTTTCGATATAACAATAGATCCTGTTGTCTTCGGCATGCGTAAGGTATTACAGATGGCGCATCACGATATATATAGAAACCGTGCAGAATAAGTTTGCTTGTATATGTTTATATTTATAGATACCAAGGTCAATGTGTTATAATAGACATGGACTTCGACCAATATCAATTACACCAATACGATTGCCCTCCCCCTCCCCAATTTACAATGGTATATAATATCTATATATATTATATATGCGTTGCCGTCTGCGTCGTAACACTGCCATCCTACACCGTTACGACCTATTCCCAGGGGTGAGGGATGCCTTTTTAATGTTGAATGTTATTACAGTCCTATCATCGTAGACTGTCTGAGACATGGCCTACCTAAGCTCCACCCGCTGCCGACCTCAAGTCTTACAGCTATCACAAAAAACTGTAAAGAACGGAAACGCAGCAACAGGTGGGCGTAAGTCAACTGAAACGTACGGGACGGTTGAAGTTAGGAGGAGGTAGCTTTGCACGAAGCGCCGTGATAGGGGAGGGGACAAGTTTGGGTTGGCATTCGGAGTCTTCCAGTGGTCATGTATATGTTTTTTGAGACATTATTTCTTTTTGTGGTGTTTTTGAAGGATGTAATGTATACTTCAATTCGCATTGATTATGTCACAGCTTTTTATGTACTTTTTACACTTAAGATAACCATTTTCTTAAGATTAATAGTTCTGGCTAATATCCTATTCTAATCAACTACAAAGCTTTTCCGAAAGGGCATCTGGAGGTTTCACCAAAATAATCAGGTAAAAAACATATTTGCTTATGATTCGAAATACCCCTCCCCACCGACTTACCCCTTTACGATTGAAATATTACTTCCAGCCATAACAGCAACATTTTTGAAACGTTGAAATAAATTTTCTGTAGGAGAAGCACATAGCTTTTATAGAATACAGCATACCAGATTACCTCTGAAAAGAGAAGGATCTCATAAACAAGGGCGAACAGAAGTGGACGATAACACTCTGTTAGAACGTATTTATCGATATCTGTCAAACATAGGTCAAAGTGATTGTTCAATTGCTTTCAAGTTTTCTGACTTGAAATGAAACTCACCACGCCGTATGAATGGAGACATTCTTAGAATATAGCAGCGCGAGATTTTGGGGTATATGCCGTGAAATTTTGGTAAATGATGTATGTTTGGCGGACTGTTTTGATTTACCAAACCACACGGCCGATGGTATTAAGTCAATTTCGGAAATGGCAGTGTACCGATACATCAGAATCGTCGTAACAAAAAAACCCAGTCTTTTTATGACTTTTGTATTAATTGGTGGGACATCAACTCCCAACCTTCTGCGGAGCAGACGATGCGCTGTGTATGTATAGATGTACATTGTACGATCTCTCTATACAGATGGACTACAGTAGATCCTTTTTCTGTTTCTTGGAGTTTTCAGTATAAGAATAGTTTTATGCAAATATGATCACACCTTTTTGCTTCGAGTTCGAAAAGTATTTCAACGCCATTGTCTGACTTATTGTTTTCTGTAGTGAATTGAAACAAGGAAGCATCGCCTGCATACTTACTTTACTGTTAGGCACTAAAACTGCTTACTCAACATGGTCGGCAGGTTAATAGGAACATGCGATATCATTCCTGTTAGGCAAGCACAATTACAGGCATGTGTTTTGGCGTAAGAAGTATGTTTTTTAGAAAACTAACTAGGACTAAAGAAATACGGGTTTTTGCCGTCGTCAAATGTTCATCTTGCCGTAAAACATGGCACCGCTCCTGAAATGCATGTTACGTTCGAAACCTAATATTGTCTTAGAGAATGCCGTTCGTCATCAAGTCAACGCCCTGGCAGGGCCAAGGTTCAAGTAAGCATTATACATGAATAAAAGGTGGCAAAACGACGTTCATGAGCACAGGGGAATCGCGGTTATTAGACAGTAGCTAAGTTGTTCACGTCGCTCTGGAATAAATTGTTGAATGAGGGTGAGAATATAATTACGGATGCTCAGTTCGGTGTATTGCTTCTTCTATATAACTTGATTACATAAACAACTTTATTCGGGAGATGGTCCAGCCAAGGCAGCATTCCGCCAGAAAAGCAGCAGATATATATTTGCACCAATAGCGGTTTCATTCACCAATAATAATTGAATGAAGAAGTTAAAATGATTGCGCCAGTTCACTAATAAGGTCAATGTTTTTGAAGTTCCGTCATTCGAACTAAACGGACGCCAAACTCTCGACTGTCGTTTTTTGTTTAAAAAGACTGAACATTTAATGTTATGTAGTTGAAAGAAGGACGCACCTTTCAACTACATAACATTGAATCGCCCTGGCTCAGAATACTCAATGTCAAATAAAGTTAAAATCCCTTTTAGTCTACGTAAGGAATAAGGCAGGTTTGTAACAGATTTACTCTGGTTCCTCTGCTGGACACTCCCTACTGGGCCCAGGGAGATGAACACTTGGTATACAACCCTAAATTCCCTTTGCCCAGAGATGATCCATACCATATAAGGTTAAACTGCTTAACTGTAATCTTTTAAATTTCACTATCCTGTCCCTTATATCCTCACCCCCTCTTTCCCAACACAACACATTTACATGTAATTTTCTTTGGCCACATAATGATAATTATAAATTAGGTTAATATGCTTTTATCCGTTCAAAAGGAAAAGTCTTCAAAGGAGCTATCTAGTCAGCTGATACCTTGTAATTATAAGTCATTACGAAAAATGTACGTATTTGATGATGGCATGGCGTGAGACCAGTGTCAAGTGTGGCCTGCTTTTTCTCTTAGGAAAAACCGATCCGGGCCTACTTCCATAGCGTAAGAAAAAAATCTGGCGGAAATATACCACGAGGTCGACGACACAGCGAGTTTGATTTCGCGTTTACGAGCTACATCGCAAGCAATTATCATATTATTATAACATATAAGTCTTATGAGACCTTTCGTTCACAGTTAAATTTAAATAAGAAGCAGGATTAACGAGAGTATGCAAACAAGAGGGTACCGTAGGGAAAATTTGAGCAATGCACAAAATACGATATCAGTAGGTTTAAACGTAGAATACAATTTAAATGACTCAATTGCAACGATTATTGAGATGTTTAGAAGATGCTATTGAAATAGTTGTATTCCGGGAAAGTTCAGTGACATAAACAGGAATTTACTTTCTCGCCTCTGCTGGGAATATTGTGTTGCTTACAATAATGACACACATACGCGCATGCACAGTTGGATAGAAAAAAGTGCACAACAACTGCCGCTAAAACCTTTAGCCATGTGAAGAACATGAAGAAAACATTGGCTCTTGTCAAAAATTCGGAATGAGCTGTGCGTACGTAGTATCTAACTCTATTATTATGAAGGAGTTTGTGACAAGATTTTAAATGAAGTCTTGCTTCAATTTATCATCTCTCTAATGTAAGCTCGTATATCCCTGTCATAGATCTGGACAAGTACTTTTTTGGATACCGGCAGGCGACATCATGGCATTGATTCACTTAGTGAGTTAGTAAGAACTAGATCATGTTGGACCAAATAGAGGAACATCCGTAATAACGACAAACATGTGTTGATAGACTAGGAAAAGAAATCTTAAATACAATGTACAGTATGCCGTTACAAGCTACTTGTTTTCGATCCCATCATCATCAAATCCGTCTTCGACAATTACCTATGTTGAAGGACGATTTTATGTTCAGGTGTTAACAGCGGAAGGTCGGTAATGGACCTACTGACGTATCAAAACCATACTCATTAGAAAGACAGGGCAATTCATTGATAATTAAGATTGGGGATATCGTCCTCCATCTCCGATTAGACGATAAATTTGTCTTATTACACCACTGAAAACGTCACATAAGGCTAAATAAAGTTATAAGTGTGTTTTAAGGTTCTCTTTTTACAATTTGTACAATGGCACTTTTGGTCTCTCTTCTAAGAAAAACAGAACAACGAGTGAAAGAACACTGTCCCCATATCTACACAAGGTCTGTGAAGAGGTACGACTTTTTTCTGCTGTTGTCAACATTTTCCGAATATTTCATCTTTTTATTGGTGTTGATAATTGCAGTGATAATGTTTAAAGTATCAAAATATAAAAATGTACATGGTGGTGAATGACTTGTTTACGATCAAAATTTTATGCGAAATTCAGAAATTTGTGTGTTACGTAAAATCTGTCGTATAATGTGTAATAGTCACATTATATGGGAAGAAATTCTCAAGTTTTGCTAAATTGAATAAAACACCCTTTTCTGCAAAAAAATTAATTTCAACAGATAAAATTGTGTGTTAACGAACGTCAAATATGTTAAGCCTACCCTTACATGCTTTTGACAATAACACTAGTGAAACGATGAAGCATTAACACACATGTTTATCTTGTTTAACCAATCAGAAAGGGATAGTCTCAATGGGTCATAGCGCTTATATATAAGATTTATGACCTAATTAATGGCGAAAACATGAACAGACCCTGTTTTAGCCACTAATACTATGACATTTTACAATAATTTTGACATCATTGTGATAATACTGAAAGTTCAAAATCGACGTTAAAATAGCTGTCATTCATTTTCACTTTTAGTGAAAATCTTTTAATATGGACAGCCTAGCCTTACGAACGTTCCCAAACTGAAAAAAATGAACCAAGTTTCTCCATAACAAAGCATTAAAGGATTTAACGAAATATGTTAACTTCTATTAGGCTTTTTGGCATACTGAATTTTTTAAGTTTGCCCCATTGCCCATCCTGCTCTAGTCACAAAAGCTATTTCTGTCAGTGACGTAAGATTACAGTTGATGTGTTACAGCTGATACATGTACATTAATTGTTTTTGTAATGTTTCACGGTATTCCAAAGGATTTAAATCTGGAAGTAAAAACGTAGCATGAAGCCATCGCGTTGACCGCTATACAGACCGGACAGACAACTTTAGGTCTCAATGACGTCATGGCTTGTGAAGGTGATACATCTCATTTTGTATCTGATGACAAAGTTTCGGGTCCGAATCCCGAAGGGTTTTATGTCTGTTGTGTGCACATTGTCTACTGGTACTGGTGGAACTGGTGTGTCTGAAGCGTCAATTAAATTGCGCGCGATATTCATCTAGTTGTTTACGTGATATTTGTTTCAATAAACTAATTTCAGTTTCAATCTATTTCCCCGGTGGCAATAAATACACAGGAAACGCCCTAGATCACGACTATACACTACACCACACTGAGACATGTTAACACGACAAGGAGGTGAAGCGAAAACATTAGTTATCTAAATAGAAACAAATATGGCGTCGGAGTTTGCAGAAATATATACAGAAAATGTTACCCCGTACTATATGCGATACGGTAATTATTCATACAGTTAATTAATTTATCAGCCATAATCAACCAAAATTACTTGAATGTATTAAAATTAAACTTTAGTTAATCATTAACAATGATGCAGCGTCAGTGGTGACGTCATCATCAAATTATCTGTTGCTATTTAGAGTCTGTGAAATTCTGCAAAGGTAGTATCTAGCAAGTCTGCTTTATGCAGAGAGTAGATTCGAAACCTCGCCGAAAGCAGTAAGCTACTGTTGTTAATTCCTCG
The DNA here is from genome assembly GCF_002113885.1 of Mizuhopecten yessoensis. Classification (NCBI taxonomy): domain Eukaryota; kingdom Metazoa; phylum Mollusca; class Bivalvia; order Pectinida; family Pectinidae; genus Mizuhopecten; species Mizuhopecten yessoensis. The sequence goes on from NW_018407609.1 coordinate 185,523, forward strand.
AGCAAGGTATTATCCTAATGATTGGTCCAGTCTTTATAGCTGCAAATATGAGTACATGAACATATCGGATAATAAACATACAAAATATCGGCGTCCTTTCAGTTGGGACCCATCCATACGAGTTTGATAGATCTTTGCTTACTACGTGCACTTCCTCCAAAACAAAGAGCGTATTTTTTGTTAAGATATGAGCCATAACACTCAAATGGAAATAAAAACCGGGTTTTTAAATTCTTGTTAGCTTTGATCAAATAGCACAGTTTATCGGGAAATAAAGAGCAATTAAAAACAATCATAAATGAAAAGCCACATCTTATTTATTGTTCATTCATGACGTCAGCTTATTGCTAATTAGGACGTAAAAATGGGTTTTATTTCAATTTTACGTAGGTGATAGTGTTATTATACCGATACACTGTACTTACGCTATTATATGATACATTTCTTTGAGCCCTTGGTGACACTTCTATTAATGATAATCAAACCAGTCGTCCCTTTATCCGTAGTGATTTACGAGACAAACTCCCGCTTTGATGGGCTGTGTCAACAAAAATGTTCCGTTCAGCCGTGAGTTATCGCCGGCCGGTCAGCCGTGTGTTACCCCGACCGGTCAGTGATCTGGCAGACCGACGCATCCCTGTCCTATTCCGCTAGGAAAAAGTATTAAACTGACCGTAATCTATAACTGATCTTCCACCGATAAAGAAACATGGAAAGCTGTCTCCGTGGTACATGCTATTATTAATCATGATGTATATTAATCATGGCATGATAATAACTTATTTCAGGCGGGTATACATCCCTGTCTCTTTCAATACGAATATCGGTATTAATTCCACATGATGCGTATCGCTATTCTAAATAATATTTGTGACAGACATGTTGTGTATAAATATGTAGCAATCTGTGTATAATCTGATTCTGTAAGAGGATTACAGCCACATTCTACCACATCTGTATTGTAATGGCATGTTTCATTAGTCAACTGGTGATGTCAATATCAATCATATTGTTGCCATTTTTACGAGCGCACAATATGATTTACCACTGCAAAAGGGAAGAACGAGAACGGCAAAGTGGCGATTCACATCTAGACTGGTTTAGTTGTTTTCTGTTGAAACTGAATTCTTCATTATCATTTACATGTATTTTTATTGGATAGATTAAATCAAGGGAATATTATGGATTGTATTAAATAAACTTTAAATATCTATTTTTTACACAAATTAATTTTAAATATTTACATTTCTGTTGAACTTGGACTCAATATACATAATACACATTTCAAAGGTTATTTTTCAATGAACTTTCCAGTTGGCGTATGAATACATCAGCAATTATCAACCTGATTACATGTACATGTAGTTCTATCAAAAGATTGTTTTTTTATTTGTCGGGTTGTTGTTTTTTGTCAAAAGTTTTCAATTGCATTAAAACGAAAAATACAATTTGCTTATTCGTTGTAATCAATGCAAACAAGTTTTTCATCTGACCAGGACAACGTCTCACATTGAGTGATGACATCATAAGCTTTGGAAGCTTCCGTGGTGTAAAACTTGCACAAGACATATATTTTAGAAATCATCCAAAAAAAAAAGATATCGCACTGATTGTAAACCTCCATTGGTCTTGATTCATATTCAAAATAAACTTCTTCGCAGTTCATAAAATTTGTCTCAAGATACATCGAGGTTTATACCAAATATGACTCAAAAAAACAGGATTCAATCCTTAAATAAATTATCAAAATAAAGCTTGCAGTGGTGTGTAGATAGCGATGTAATTAACGAAAGAGTACTTCAACACGAAAATAATTGGGGTAACAGAGGTACACCAAACACAAACAGCGGAGACACCAAAAACAAACAGAGGGACACCAAACACAAACAGAGGAGACACCAAACACAAACAGAGGAGACACCAAACACAAACAGAGGGACACCAAACACAAACAGAGGAGACACCAAACACAAACAGAGGAGACACCAAACGCAAACAGAGGGACACCAAACACAAACAGAGAGACACCAAACACAAACAGAGGAGACACCAAACACAAACAGAGGAGACACTAAAAACAAACGGAGGTACACCAAACACAAACAAAGGAGACACAAAACACAAACAGAGGGACACCAAACACAAACAGAGGAGACACCAAACACAAACAGAGGTACACCAAACACAAACAGAGGAGACACCAAACATAAACAGAGGAGACACCAAACACAAACAGAGGGACACCAAACACAAACAGAGCGACACCAAACACAAATAGAGGGACACCAAACAAAAACAGAGGGACACCACACACAAACAGAGGGACTCCAAACACAAACAGAGCAGACACCAAACACAAAAAGAGGAGACACCAACCACAAACAAAGGAAACACAAAACACAAACAGAGGAACACCAACCACAAACAGAGGAGAAACCAAACACAAACAGGGGGACACCAAATACAAACAGAGGGACAACAAACACAAACAGAGGACACCAAACACAAACAGAGGAGACACCAAACACAAACACAGGAAACACCAAACACAAACAGAGGGACACCAAATACAAACAGAGGGACACCAAACACAAACAGAGGGACACCAAACACAAACAGAGGGACACCAAATACAAACAGAGGGACACCAAACACAAACAGAGGGGCACCAAACACAAACAGAGGGACACCAAATACAAACAGAGGACACCAAACACAAACAGAGGGACACCAAACACAAACAGAGGAGACACCAAACACAAACAAAGGGACACCAAAAACAAACAGAGGGACACCAAACACAAACAGAGGGACACCAAACCCAAACAGAGGGACACCAAACACAAACACAGGAAACACCACACGCAAACAGAGGGACACCAAACACAAACAGAGTGACACCAAACACAAACAGAGGAGACAACAAACACAAACAGAGGAGACACCAACCACAAACAGAGGAGACACCAAACACGAACAGAGGGACACCAAACACAAACATAGGGACACCAAACACAAACAGAGGGGACACCAAACACAAACGGAGGGACAACAAACACAAACAGAGGAGACACCAAGCACAAACAGAGGGACACCAAACACAGACAGAGGAGACACCAAACACAAACAAAGCGACACCAAACACAAACAGAGGGACACCCAACACAAACAGAGGAGACACCAAACTCAAACAGAGGGACACCAAACAAACACAAACAGAGGGACACCAAATACAAACAGAGGACACCAAACACAAACAGAGGAGATACCAAACACAAACAGAGGGACACCAAATACAAACAGAGGGACACCAAACACAACCAAACACAAACAGAGGAGACACCAAGCACAAACAGAGGGACACCAAACACAGACAGAGGAGACACCAAACACAAACAGCGGAGACACCAAACACAAACAGAGGAAACACCAAACACAAACAGAGAGACACCAAACACAAACAGAGGAAACACCAAACACAAACAGAGAGACACCAAACACAAACAGAGGAAACACCAAACACAAACAGAGAGACACCAAACACAAACAGAGGAAACACCAAACACAAACAGAGAGACACCAAACACAAATGAAGGAGACACAAACAGAGGGACACCAAACACACACAGAGGAGCCACCAAACACAAACAGAGGGACACCATAACCAAACAGAGGAGACACCAAACCCAAAAAGAGGGACACCAAACCGAAAAGAAGGGACACCAAACACAAACAGAGGGGACACTAAACACAAACAGAGGAGACACTAAACACAAACAGAGGAGACACCAAACCCAAAAAGAGGGACACCAAACCCAAACAGAGGGACACCAAACCCAAACAGAGGAGACCCCAAACACAAACAGAGGGACCCCAAACCGAACAGAGGAGACACCAACCACAAACAGAGGAGACACCAAACACCAACAGAGGGACCCCAAACACAAACACAGGGACACCAAACACAAACATAGGGACACCAAACACAAACAGAGGGGACACCAAACACAAACGGAGGGATACCAAACACAAACAGAGGAGACACTAAACACAAACAGAGGGACACCAAACCAAAACACAGGGACACCAAACACAAACAGAGGGGACACTAAACACAAACAGAGGAGACACCAAACAAAAACAAAGGAACACCAAAACCAAACAGAGGGAAACCAAACACAAACAGAGGGACAACAAACACAAACAAACGAGACACCAAACACAAACAGCGGGACACGATAACCAAACAGAGGAGACACCAAACCCAAAAAGAGGGACACCAAACACAAACAGAGGAGACACCAAACACAAACAGGAGACACCAAACACAAACAGAGGGACACCAAACACAAACACAGGGACACCAAACACAAACATAGGGACACCAAACACAAACAGAGGGACACCAAACACAAACAGAGGAGACACCAAACACAAACAGAGGGACACCAAACACAAATGAAGGAGACACCAAACACAAACAGAGGAGACACCAAACACAAACAGAGGGACACCAAACACAAACAGAGGAGACACCAAACACAAACAGAGGGACACCAAACACAAACAGAGGGACACCAAACACAAACAGAGGAGACACCAAACACAAACAGAGGAGACACCAAACACAAACAGAGGGACACCAAACACAAACAGAGGAGACACTAAACACAAACAGAGGAGACACCAAACACAAACAGAGGAGACACCAAACACAAACAGAGGGACACCAAACACAAACAGAGGGACACCAAAATCAAAAGGATACATTCTAAACCTCAGTCATTTACACTCTTTGTTTGACAAAGGAAACAGGCATTTTGGAAAGCTCGCAAAATAAGTTTTCAATTCTTGTTTGTGTTCCAACAAACTTAGCCTCTATTTCCCTTAAACTTGTTTTGGATATAATTGAAACATAATTGATTGACCAGGAATCTTACTTAGAGCGACGGTATAAAGATAGGAGGTCCATGGTTCGAATCCTTGTTTTATTGAATTCATTAAACTTCCGCAAATCACATTTTTAAAGAATTATTCAAAAACGTAGTGCATTCCGAAAAACACGTGCAATTCACAGTTACAACTTTTGGTTGTAGTACTGGAAACCTTAACAAAGGCAGACCTCAAAATATGTAAAACAAAAAAAACAAAAAACTTACACTGTTTAACAGATGTGTTGTCTAGACATGCCCGGAACGTCACCACAAAGTCTGCTGTAACAACGCGATGTCTTCAGATTAGGCTGATCTGTGTGGGAGTGATACGGGGCGCGCCTTTTTACGTGCATAATCCCATTGGATGATATCATTACAGTTCAAGTAGGCGATTTTATATATATATAGTCACCTTTTTTATATATATTATTGATGTCATAGATTCAAAAAGACAATATCACTATTTCGAACAGAAGAATCACCTACATAAATTAGAACTATTCATGTCACCTATAGAATGAATGTGCGATCGATCACCAATAGGGAGCAAATAGAAAAACGGCGCCTAATAGGGGAAATCGAATGAAATTCAAACTGATATACGCCAAACACATCTACATTCATTTAGATACTAACCGATCAGTTCGAGACCTCGTATCGTAAAGCTTTCTTAACAACTTTAAAAGCAGCAAATGGAACACTGACAGACATGTATACTGGAGCAGACCTTCGTGCAGCGTCCCATCCCGCTCAACCAAAGCCCACCAAAAGCACAATTAATTTTCCTTCCCTCCACTGTGACGAACAGGTGGCATACGCATTTGTGCCTCCAATTTCTCTAATTTAAAGGTGACGTATTCTGAAATGGAGGGACCCAACTAGCATATTTAAGTTTTTACCCCAAATCTATCCACTCCCTCAGGTTTGAACGAAGAATAATCCACCTCCCAAAAATACCTCAAAATCGAAATCAAACATTTTAGACCCAGAACCAGCCAATGTTTAATACAAGCCTCCCCTGCCTAGCTGTCTAAGCGGGCAGACACATCATGATTGGCCTGGAGACGTTCGTCCGCCTGAGTATGTTATATGCACCATACTCTAACGCTATCAAACCTTTCTCGCGGAAGAGACACACTTTGGTCAACGCCTACGTCCTCCTGCGGGTTTATGCTATTTGCTTTTATTCTCCGAATGTTGTGGATTTGATAAGATATCACAGAGTTCTTTCTTGTTAGTGCTGTGTTTTGTGCCGAAACTTCGCTGCACTTTTGGTAGACAGCGGAGGTCAAAGTTCAGTGGTGGACAAAGAGACGAAATGATCGGGACAAGTTTTCTAGATGGAATCTCTTGATTAAAAATTGAGCAACGGACCAGAAAATGTCCGCTTTTGGAAATATTAAGGTTTTATTTGGTTTCCATGATTTAACGTCATCGCAGCTAACGGCAAAGGAAGACTGCTCATAGATAATGGGGCCCTCCAAGGGAAGACTGTTCATAGATAATGGGGACCACCAAAGGAAGACTGATCAAAGATAATGGGGCCCACCAAGGGAAGACTGAGCATAGACAATGGGGCCCACCAAGGGAAGACTGCTCATAGATAATGGGGCCCTCCAAAGGAAGACTGTTCACGGATAATGGAACAGACCAAGGGAAGACTGATCAAAGATAATGGGGACAACAACGGGAAGACTGATCACAGATAATGGGGACCACCAAGGGAAGACTGCTCATAGATAATTGGGACCACCAAGGGAAGACTGTTCACGGATAATGGAACAGACCAAGGGAAGACTGATCAAAGATAATGGGGACAACAACGGGAAGACTGTTCACAGATAATGGGGACCACCAGGGGAAGACGTTGAAACTCTTCATGTTTTCGATACATATGTCTGTAGTATTTTTAATTATGGAGCGGAAGTTTGGGGCTTTCATAAAGCACCAGATATAGAGAAAATACATTTAAGTTATTGTAAAAGATTATTAGCGGTTAAGAAATCTAATGCAAAGTTTATGGTTTACCAAGAATTAGGAAGATTGCCTTTGGAAATAATTTGGAAATTTCGAATGTTTAAATACCTATAAATCCGATTATATTATGAGTATTATTAAAAGAAGAATGTGTGATATATTTAAGCAAGAATGTAAAGTAAAAATAGATTCATCTTCTAAGTGTTCACTGTACAAGTTTATTGGCGAAAATTTCTGTTTACAATCATATTTAACAAAACCCATAGGAAATACAAATCTGTAAGAAATACAAAAATCAGACTGTCATCTCACAAATCAAATATGGAAATTGGTAGGTATAACAATATAGATAGGATTGAAAGAACATGTGCATACTGCAACAGTGGGGATATCGAAGATGAATTTCATTTTATATTAAAGTGTGAATGTTTTTTAGATTTAAGAAAGCGTTTTATTAAGAAATATTACTATGAAAGACCTTGCATGTATACATTTATCCAACTTATGGAAACAGGGAACAAAAAACAGTCAAATATATTAAACTGAGTAATAAAAAAAGAAAAGATTATGTACCTGTATAAAGAGGGATGTCTCTCTACACTATACCAATGGGTATGTGAGTGTGTATTTGTGGGTGTGAATATGGGTGTGAGTGATTGTATTGTTCATCCTTGTAAATATGTTTATTTTGAACTGATGAGCCGTAAGGTTCAAGGAAGTAAAGAACTGAACTGAATGCCAACGGGAAGACTGTTCACAGATAATGGGGACCATCACGGGAAGACTGTTCACAGATAATGGGGACCATCACGGGGAGACTGTTCACAGTGGGAGACAACCACGGGGTGACTGATCATAGATAATATTGACCATCACGGGAAGACTGTTCACAGATAATGGGGACCACCACGGGAAGACTGTTCACAGATAATGGGGACCATCACGGGAAGACTGTTCACAGATAATGGGGACCATCACGGGGAGACTGTTAACATATAATGGGGACCACCACGGGAAGACTGTTCACAGATAATGGGGACCATCACGGGAAGACTGTTCACAGATAAAGGGGACAATCACGGGAAGACTGTTCACAGATAATGGGGACCATTACGGGAAGACTGTTCACAGATCCTGGGGACCACCACGGGAAGACTGTTCACAGATAAAGGGGACAATCACGTGAAGACTGTTCACAGATAATGGGGACAATCACGGGAAGACTGTTAACAGATAATGGGGACCATTACGGGAAGACTGTTCACAGATACTGGGGACCACCACGGGAAGACTGATCACAGATAACGGTGACCATCACGGGAGGACTGTTCACAGATAATGGGGACCATCACGGGGAGACTGTTCGCAGATAATGGGGACCATTACGGGAAGACTGTTCACAGATAATACAACGGGAAGACTGTTCACAGATAAAGGGGACCACCACGGGAAGACAGATCACTGATAATGGGGCCCATCATTGGAAGACTGATCACAGATAATGGGGACCATCACGGGGAGACTGTTCGCAGATAATGGGGACCACCACGGGGAGACTGTTAACATATAATGGGGACCACCACGGTAAGACTGGTCACAGATAATGGGGACCATCACGGGGAGACTGTTAACATATAATGGGGACCACCACGGGCCGACTGTTCACAGATAATGGGGACAACCACGGGAATACTGGGGACCAGCACGTGAAGACTGATCACAGATAACGGTGACCATCACGGGAGGACTGTTCCCAGATAATGGGGACCATCACGGGGAGACTGTTAACATATAATGGGGACCACCACGGGCCGACTGTTCACAGATAATGGGGACAACCACGGGAATACTGGGGACCAGCACGTGAAGACTGATCACAGATAACGGTGACCATCACGGGAGGACTGTTCCCAGATAATGGGGACCATCACGGGAAGACTGTTCTCAGATAATGGGGACCACCACGGGGAGACTGTTAACATATAATGGGGACCACCACGGGCCGACTGTTCACAGATAATGGGGACAACCACGGGAATACTGGGGACCACCACGGGAAGAGGAAGACTGTTCACGGATAATGGAACAGACCAAGGGAAGACTGATCAAAGATAATGGGGACAACAACGGGAAGACTGTTCACAGATAAAGGGGACCACCACGGGAAGACAGATCACTGATAATGGGGCCCATCATTGGAAGACTGATCACAGATAATGGTGACCATCACGGGGAGACTGTTCACAGAGGGAGACAACCACGGGGTGACTGATCATAGATAATGGGGACCACCACGGGAAGACAGATCACTGATAATGGGGGCCATCATTGGAAGACTGATCACAGATAATGGGTCCCATCACGGGAAGACTGTTCGCAGATAATGGGGACCACCACGGGGAGACTGTTAACATATAATGGGGACCACCACGGTAAGACTATTCACAGATAATGGGGACCATCGCGGGAAGACTGTTCACAGATAATACAACGGGAAGACTGTTCACAGATAATGGGGACAATCACAGGAAGACTGTTCACAGATTATGGGGACCATTACGGGAAGACTGAACAGACCAAGGGAAGACTGATCAAAGATAATGGGGACAACAACGGGAAGACTGATCACAGATAATGGGGCCCATCACGGGAAGACTGTTCACATATAATGGGGACCATTACGGGAAGACTGATCACAGATAAAGGGGACCTTCACGGGAGGACTGTTCACAGATAATTGGGACCATCACGGGGAGACTGTTAACATATAATGGGGACCACCACGGGCCGACTGTTCACAGATAATGGGGACAATCACAGGAAGACTGTTCACAGATTATGGGGACCATTACGGGAAGACTGAACAGACCAAGGGAAGACTGATCAAAGATAATGGGGACAACAACGGGAAGACTGATCACAGATAACGGTGACCATTACGGGAGGACTGTTCACAGATAATTGGGACCATCACGGGGAGACTGTTCGCAGATAATGGGGACCACCACGGGGAGACTGTTAACATATAATGGGGACCACCACGGTAAGACTGTTCACAGATAATGGGGAACATCACGGAAAGACTGTTCACAGATAATGGGGACAATCACAGGAAGACTGTTCACAGATAATGGGGACCATGACGGGAAGACTGTTCACAGATAATGGGACCATCACCGGAAGACTGTTCACAGATAATGGGGACCATTACGGGAAGACTGTTCACAGATAATGGGACCATCACCGGAAGACTGTTCACAGATAATGGGGACCATTACGGGGGGGCTGTTCACAGTGGGAGACAACCACGGGGTGACTGATCATAGATAATGGGGACAACCACGGGAAGACTGATCACAGATAATGGGTACCATCACGGGAAGACTGTTCACAGATATAGGGACCATCGCGGGAAGACTGATCATAGAAAATGGGGCCCCTCACGGGAAGACTGATCACAGATAATGGGTACCATCACGGGAAGACTGTTCGCAGATAATGGGGACCACCACGGGAAGACAGATCACTGATAATGGGGGCCATCATTGGAAGACTGATCACAGATAATGGGGACCATCATGGGAAGACTGTTCACAGATAATGGGGACTATTACGGTAAGACTGTTCACAGATAATGGGGAACATCACGGAAAGACTGTTCACAGATAATGGGGACAATCACAGGAAGACTGTTCACAGATAATGGGGGCCATTTCGGGAAGACTGTTCACAGTGGGAGACAGCCACGGGGTGACTGATCATAGATAATGGGGACAACCACGGGAAGACTGATCACAGATAATGGGGCCCATCACGGGAAGACTGTTCACAGATATAGGGACCATCACGGGAAAACTGATCATAGAAAATGGGGACCATCACGGTAAGACTGTTCACAGATAATGGGGACCATCACGGGAAGACTGTTCACAGATATAGGGACCATCACGGGAAGACTGATCATAGAAAATGGGGACCATCACGGGAAGACTGATCACAGATAATGGAGACCACCACGGGAAGACTGTTCACAGTGGGAGACAACCACGGGGTGACTGATCATAGATAATGGTGACCATCACGGGAAGACTGTTCACAGATAATGGGACCATCACGGGAAGACTGTTCACAGAAAATGGGGACCACCACGGGAAGACTGATCAGAGATAATGGGGACCATCACGGGAAGATTGTTCGCAGATAATGGGGACCATCACGGGGAGACTGTTCGCAGATAATGGGGACCACCACGGGAAGACTGATCACAGATAATGGGGACCACCACGGGAAGACTTATCAGAGATAATGGGGACCATCACGGGAAGATTGTTCGCAGATAATGGGGACCATCACGGGAAGACTGATCAGAGATAATGGGGACCATCACGGGAAGATTGTTCGCAGATAATGGGGACCATCACGGGAAGACTGATCAGAGATAATGGGGACCATCACGGGAAGACTGTTCACAGTTAATGGGGACCATCACGGGGAGACTGTTAACAGATAATGGGGACCACCACGGGAAGACTGTTCACAGATAATGGGGACAATCACAGGAAGACTGTTCACAGATAATGGGGACCATTACGGGAAGACTGTTCAAAGATAATGGGGACCATTACGGGAAGAAGATAATGGGGACCATCACGGGGAGACTGTTCGCAGATAATGGGGACCATCACGGGAAGACTGTTCACAGTTAATGGGGACCATCACGGGGAGACTGTTAACAGATAATGGGGACCACCACGGGAAGACTGTTCACAGATAATGGGACCATCACGGGAAGACTGATCATAGAAAACGGGGACAATCACGGGAAGACTGATCACAGATAATGGGGACCATCACGGGAAGACTGTTCACAGATAATGTGGACCATCACGGGAAGACTGTTCACAGATAATGGGGACCACCACGGGAAGACTTATCAGAGATAATGGGGACCATCACGGGAAGATTGTTCGCAGATAATGGGGACCATCACGGGAAGACTGTTCACAGTTAATGGGGACCATCACGGGGAGACTGTTAACAGATAATGGGGACCACCACGGGAAGACTGTTCACAGATAATGGGACCATCACGGGAAGACTGTTCACAGAAAATGGGGACCACCACGGGAAGACTGATCAGAGATAATGGAGACCATCACGGGAAGATTGTTCGCAGATAATGGGGACCATCACGGGGAGACTGTTCGCAGATAATGGGGACCACCGCGGGAGGACTGATCACAGATAATGGGGACCATCACGGGAAGACTGTTCACAGATAATGGGACCATCACGGGAAGACTGATCATAGAAAATGGGGACCATCACGGGAAGACTGATCACAGATAATGGGGACCATCACGGGAAGACTGATGACTGTTCACAGATACTGGGGACCACCACGGGAAGACTGATCACAGATAATGGTGACCATCACGGGAAGACTGATCATAGAAAACGGGGACAATCACGGGAAGACTGTTCTCAGATAATGGGGACCACCACGGGAAGACTGATCAGAGATAATGGGGACCATAACGGGAAGACTGTTCACAGATAACGGGGACCATCACGGGGAGACTGTTCGCAGATAATGGGGACCACCACGTGAATACTGATCACAGATAATGGGTACCATCACGGGAAGACTGTTCGCAGATAATGGCGACCACCACGGGAAGACTGATCACAGATAATGGGGACCACCACGGGAAGACAGATCACTGATAATGGGGGCCATCATTCGAAGACTGATCACAGATAATATGGCCCATAAAGAGACACTTTCAATCGTTCATTTACTGAAATGTAATAATTTTGAAACGGAAACATAACGCCCAATACTGTCTGTTAAAGTGTTTTTGTTATAACTTTTTAGAAAATAGGGAGAATATACTGTTAAGTTATAATGGTTTTCTGTAAGGGGTAGTACAGTAGTTTTATTACATGTATCTTGCGGTTTACTTACCGAAATGACACCTGGTCAACGTAAAAGGTCTTTTTTGCTATTTTTAGTTGCAAGTTATTTTAACTACTTTAACATTGAAACTGGTTGTCTTTGTGATACTCATGCTTAAAGTATTTACAGATTTGGAGATTTGGAGATTTGGAGCTAGGTTTTGGGTAATCCTTTATGCTTTAGATGTTTAAAATGGTCATGTAACTTTTTTCTAAAGTTTACCAGGTGTATGCAGAATAACTCTGAACGATGCTATATAATTACGCACCTGGGAAACATCATTTGTGTGTAATTCGTAAAATTTAGCTTTCAAAGTTATGAAATTGTCAAACGAAGCGTTGATACTGTAATGTGTTCAGCTATAATGATGTACACTGTATGATCACGTACATTGAAAAGAAAAGGCATTGTTACCTTGGGAAAGGCAAACACAAACATAACATTGAAATGTTTCCTTTGATAAAGGAGAGACTTTGTGTTATTATTTTTATAACCGGATTGTTACAAAAAGATACTAACACATTTGACATTAATACTATTTGTCCTTACCTCTAAGTGAAAATTATATGCAAGAATTTAAAAAAATGAGATTGTCCGCCCATAAGCTTAGTTTAGAATATAATAGATAAAATAACGTTGAATGTAGACATTGACATTGTGTAATATATTATTAATAAGGTCTTGGAGATCTTTTTATTTTCATCTTGAAATGCTCATGCTATAACGAAACCTCCAGGTTCGAGGAGAATGACATTGATGTGCCATACTGTGTATCACGATAGAGGCGACTAATGTTCATAATTCGATCACAACTTGCATTCTAAATGTTGCATCGGTAAGGGTTATCCATAACAACATGCACACTCTCCGCTGCAGACATATGTTTCGTTGAAATATTGTTATATTGTATATTACACTGCATAGTTTTCAACGTATCCAACGTCAGAAGGCTTAGGGAAATATTTGACTCGTATTATCTAAGCAGTAGTGCTGGGGGAGACTCTCCACGTGCAGCAGTAAAAGCTCGACCCGCTAGGCTGGAGAGATCCGCCTTACACCTTGCCGCGGGTTCATGAAGCAATCTAGGGTCGAACTTCAATTGTCCATGAAATGAATATTTCTCTTGGAAATCAGTTTATTTATTTTTTAGATAATACGTTTTAAAATATCTACATGTGTAAAATTGTATCTTCATATTGTCCTAAAAAAGACAACAATCAAATTTTGAATAAAAAAATTAAGACTTATTGAAGTAAATCAATTCCATCCGCAGCCACTGGAGGTTTATTACAAGGTGTATGTGCAGAGAACAAACAATATTGTAAACAATTACCAGTTAATTTACAGGCTTCTCATAATCGATATCAAATCAAACAGAAAATGTCCCATGATAGAACGTAATCCTATATATATACATGTACTTCCGTCATATTCACTCCTGGTGTTACTTTGTACATTACGAAGCTCACTTGATCGCCCCAACCCGCCGCGCTGTGCTTCGGTGTGCAGTAAACAGTGTTAATTGAAACATTTTATACAGACTAAATACTTGCATGCTATTTATGGAATTTCCTGTGTCTACACCCCCTCAAGGACAAATACGTATGTAGTGCTGGGGATTTCTTAAAGTGTCTTAAACAATTTACACCGCCACACTAGAGCTCGAGCAGACGTACAGTAATGATTGAACAAATATATCGTCCACTTTATTTGAGTCCATTTGAATGTTATTTGGAAATAACCAATTCCGTGGAGCGTTCGTTCAATCTGTATATTTACATTCTAAACACGTCATCATCATGTTTTAATTGGAATGGTTCTTAAATTATCGTGTGTTTTTGTTTAGATTGATAGGTGATTAATATAATCAATATATTCAACGCAAATGCAAATACATGTATTTCAAAATGAGCACAAGCGCTAGCTTCGTAAATGTTCCGTTATCCGACTTTACTTAGTAGTACATCATCGTCTCGTGATTTACTTCCATCATGATATCTATTGAAAACCTGTTCTTATGTCTTGGGATTACAAAACATTCTTGGGAATATAATCCCTTGTAATCCATTGGAACTGTTTTATTTACTTAATCTTTAAAACATTTTAACATTTATATTAGTATCAACGTCAATTTGTAATAATAAAAGTTTCTTTTTTCAGGAGAATTTGTGTTTTTGTGGTTTGACGTATTCCTTTGATGTTATTCGCTTAATGAAATGTATAGAATATGCTATGTAAATAATGTTCAGTGAACGTAAATTGTACGGTCATCTTGCTGTTGTCTAGACAGAAATATAAAGATTATATCTCTTTACAGAACTCATTAAATACCACCAGCAAGTCGACAAGTCAAACATTAAAAGATTTATGTACAAATCTAGCGTATTTATACCCATCAACAAATCGTAGTCAAGACGGATTTTTACACAAATATAAATAGCAAATGTTGTTGACAATTTAACTTACAGCTTATCAAATCAATCATTGTGTCTTGTTCTTAAAGAAAGTTGACACAAAGTAAACAATTTAAATTACTGTATATCTTATCAATAACTGTATCTTTTACAAGAGAATGAAAGACGACACATTTAGAAAACATCGATTGGCGATGACGTAAGTGTTTGACAGTTCCAATCTCTCCCAGCTATCCTTGCCCTACTCTCTAACCCTGGGAGAGACTTTGACAGATCGTTGCTGGACACGATCGCGTGCTTAGCAAAGATGATGTGAAATAGAAACAGAAAAGCTGTACGGAAAATAGAACAGGCATATTTTTGCAATTTATAATTAAACGAACGATATTTGGATGTGGACTATTAACGATGAATCAAACTTGATTTACACTGGGGGTAAGCGAATTTGATTTACACTGGGGGTAAGCGAACTTGATTTCCTGTATGATGAGTTAATACATGATTATATAATGTACAAACTTGTCGTATCCTAACTTCTGTGATTCTTGTAAGTCTACGAGAAAAGTACAAATTTCGTTTTTTCTGAGAATTGGAACGTAAATTGCATGCTTTCGCATATCTTTCGCGATAATTCGATTCCTCTAAACGTGATCCAGCCAGTCGAGGAACAAACGTTCGCAAAATATCTGATTTTCATATCGACATTCTTTACCAGCAAATACATGTATATATGTGTCTCATTAATCATCCTTTATTTGCAGGATCAAAAACAAGTATGATATAAACCAATATGCACTTCTATAAACGACCGCCGTGCAGATATCAGAAATGGCATGGCGTATAAAACCCGGTCATCTTAAACAAAACCCATAGCAATACATTCTGTTAGTGTAAAGGAACTGAGCAGACGGACAGTTGAATAAACAAGAGAATATTATACTGTGGCGCCAACAACAGTCGTCATCACAAACTACTCAGGATCAAAAGTCCGTTTGATTGCTGGGGGTGAGTGACCAGAACCGCTTGACCAGTCCATCATACTTTGTTGTCTGGTGCTGTCTTCAAAGCTTTTATTGAATTCCGATGTACAGAAGTTCCATGTTATGTCTTTACTCTTATGGGGCTGACATGTATACATCATATGGAGGGGAATACAGATTGCTAGGGGCAGGAGTTCAGTTTATGTACAGTATAAAATGGGTACAGTAAGTAAGACTTATCAGGCTTCGGGTCCCGTAGGTCAATACGTTCATCATTAACTAATGCAAAAAGTCAAATGCGTGTCTAGATTTATTGACTGTTACCATCGGCCTCACTGCTTAAGGATTAGAAGCCCCGATTTTAATCCTTATATCTAGCAAACGAAGGAACAGACAAATTTAATTTTCCATTGGTTAGCCCAATTACTAATAGAGTCAAGATCTTCATTTAGATCCATACATGGAGCAACCACATCTTCATCAACAATTACATGTAATGACGTATCAACGGCAAATAATTTAATATGAGTATGAATTTCATTAGTTTTATCATTAAATGAGCAGTAAGAAAAGAAATGGGCCAAGTGTAGACCCTTGTGGAACACCAGCAGTAATATTTTTGAAACTGGAAGAATACCTTCATAAATCACTCTTTGTTTCCTATCCGACAGATAATTTTCAAACCAGTTATACAGATTCCCTTTAATTCCATATTTCTTAAATTTATACAATAAACCTTTATGCCATACTCTGTCAAAGGCCTTACTTATGTCACAAAATACCAGTCTAATGTCTTTTCCTTCATCAAGATTTTTTGAGATAATATTATATTAATCGGTAGCCGCAGAGTTGCGTATTATTTTAACCGGAAATGAAGTATGTGAAAGTGAAAGTAGAAGTTCAGTGTCAACAAAAATACGACTAGTTGTAGCGGGATTTACATTATTTTAAAAAGAAATAGGAGGTATATATGGGTAAGTGGTGGAGAAAGGGTTATTAATATGTATTTCAAAACGGAAGGAAAATAATTCCTGCATGTATAACTTATTGTTTAGTCATTAAAATGTTTAGATATGTATTGTCTTCCCTGATTTTCTTTTATTTTCAGTAATTTTATTAAATTGAATTACTACACCTACAAAAACGATCAGATGCCTTTGGTAGCGGGTTCCTGAAATCAAACACTTAAAACAATGTTTGTAAAATTACTTATGGAAACTCTTTTTAACAATAAATTGATGTGGATTAAATGTTTATATTATCGCAGACATTTTACATCAATTTTCACAATTATTACACATGCAATTCACAAGAATTTAAAATAAAAAAGATACTTGAGCTTATGGACATTTATTTATTGTTTCAGATTGGTAATACACAAGTACTAACTTTCACAGATCATGAACATTGCATGTACATGTTTCAGACCCATCTTCAGTGTCAATGATTACACCTGTATTTACTATTACAGACAGGTTATGAATTTTTAATCATTGCTTCAGACTGCTTATAAATTTGGGTTAACTTTCACAGACATGTAACAGAAAAATAACATTGTTTAAAACTGCATAATTATACATGTGGATTTAAGTATATTTATTATCACCGACATGTTAGGAAAACTTTTCACTTGTTTCAGGCTGGCTATAAAACTTGTATTACTATCACAAGTAAGGTTGTCAATTTTAAATTATTGTTTCAGGCTAGTCATAAACTTGTGTTAACTATCCCAGACATGCAAGAAAAAAATATTGATTGCTTCAGACTGGTTATAAACTTTATGTATTTACTTTCACAGAAAAAAAGTTATATCACATGTATTATAGAAAAGTGATACACATTTCATCATCAGAATGGTTCTATAGTTGTGTAGATTCATCTTTGTATGACCAAAAAGGCACACGCCAGATACATGCATGGTAACATCATGCACTTTATAAGTAGTTAAATATAAGAATTCATGGTAAAACATATTTATCTAATCAGAAATCTAACCTACCTGTCAGACTGTCAAAATAATAGAAACTGAAAAAAATAACATTGAGGCTAACTCAAGGAACTCCTCAGGTTCTTTTCAAAGTAATTCCACATCATGATCCAGCGGTCCTAGCATATTATTTGTTTGATGCACATTTAGCAATACTATTTGGTCTAGGATATATATATGATATATACCTATTTGTTTAACAACATTATTCATGTAGCAAAACATTAAAAATGTGTATAATCCTCAATTCCAGGTAAAGCACTATTAAGTATAGTTGAGACCCTGAGATATATTCACCCTCTCATTGAAATTAAAATAATACCTATACCATTTTATGTTAATAATGTAACATGTATCACTATATTTCACCTATTTAAATAGTGTTGCAATTGTGTCAGAATACCTGTCAATATATACAGTGATAGGCAATCACTTATCAATCTGTCTTACTGTCAATAGCGATACATGTATATATAAATGTATGTATAAAACATGTAAAGGGTAAATGTGCTGTACAATTATTGTAAAATGTATAAATATACATGTGTAATACCTGTCTGTGGTAGTAATTCATGTGTAGTACCTGCCTGTGATGGTATGTACATGTGTTATACCTGTGTGTGATAATATATTATTACATGTGTAATACATGTCTGTTATAGTATATACATGTGTAACGCCTATCTGTGATAGTATATAGATGTCTGTGATATTGTATACCGGGTACATGTGCAATACCTGTGTGTGATAGTATATACATGTGTAATACATTTGTAATACCTATCTGTGATATTATATACATGTCTGTGATATTGTATACATGTGCAATATCTGTGTGGGATACTATATACATGTGGTATACCTGTATGTGGTAGTATATACATGTGTCATACCTGTCTGTTGTAGTATATACATGTGTAATACCTGTGTGTGATAGTATATACATGTGTAATACATGTGTAATATCTAGCTGTCTGTGATAGTATATACATGACTGTGTTGTTATACATGTCTGTGATATTGTATACATGTGCAATACCTGTGTGTGATAGTATATATATACATGTGTTATACCTGTATGTGGTAGTATATACGTGTGTAATACCTGTATGTGGTAGTATATACGTGTGTAATACCTGTCTGTGGTAGTATATACGTGTGTAATACCTGTCTGTGGTAGTATATACGTGTGTAATACCTGTCTGTGGTAGTATATACGTGTGTAATACCTGTCTGTGGTAGTATATACGTGTGTAATACCTGTCTGTGGTAGTATATACGTGTGTAATACCTGTCTGTGGTAGTATATACGTGTGTAATACCTGTCTGTGGTAGTATATACGTGTGTAATACCTGTCTGTGGTAGTATATACGTGTGTAATACCTGTCTGTGGTAGTATATACGTGTGTAATACCTGTCTGTGGTAGTATATACGTGTGTAATACCTGTCTGTGGTAGTATATACGTGTGTAATACCTGTCTGTGGTAGTATATACGTGTGTAATACCTGTCTGTGGTAGTAATACATGTGTTATACCTGTATGTGGTAGTATATACATGTGTTATACCAGTCTGTGGTAGTATATGCATAATGAAATACCTGTCTGTGGTAGTATATACGTGTGTACTACCTGTCTGCGACAGTATATACATGTGTTACACATGTCTGTTGTAGCAATTGCATATGGTTTACCTGTGTGTGATAGTAAATACAAGTTTAATATCTGTCCATAATACTGAATACATGTGTTCAATCTGTCTGTGGTATTCTATACATGTTTATGTTTAATACATGTATATACAATTGCTGAACATGACGATTTGGATACACTTATGTTATCAGGATTTGCCCCATAGACAGGCCCTAACCCTGCCTCCTGTTTATTATAAAAGATAATTGAAATGTCTTTACATAAGAATGAATACAGAATATAAATATGAGTATACAGGGCACATAAAGAGTGGTATACAGAAAATATATAGAGTGGAATACAGAGTAAAGAGAGTGGTATATAGAGTATATAAGGATTAGTATGCACAGTATCTACGAAGTGGTGTACAGAGTATATTGAGAGTGGTATACAGGGTATAAGGAGTGGTATACAGGGTATATATAGAGAGTGATATACAGAGATTTGTAAAGAGTGGTATACAGAGTATAGAGAGTGGTATACAGAGTATATTGAGAGTGGTTTACAGAGTAAATAGTGAGATATATACAGAGTATATGAGGAGTGGTATACAGATTATATAGTGAGTGGTATACGGAATATATCAGGAGTGGTAAATATAGTATAAAAGTGTGTTATAATGAATATATTGAGTGGCATACATAGAATAAAAGATTATGGGGCAAAGAAGTAATTCCAACAGTGTGGACAAGGTAAGATTGTCAAATTTTCCGAGCGATCCGCTCCTTTATCCAGAATAAAAGAGTGGTATATAGAATATATGAGGAGTTGTTTACAGAGTATATGAGGAGTGATATACAGTGTATATCGAGTGCTATACAGGCTATGTTAGGAGTGGTATACATAGTATACAGAGTATATAAAGAGTGATATGCAGAGTACACAGGCATTACATAATACAGAGTATATAGTGATATGCAGAGTACACAGAGACATCATATAATACAGAGTATATAGAAAGTCATAAACATAGTATTCAATTCAATTCAACTTTATTCTCTTTCACAATACAATGTATAGAGAAACATATTTACAATATAATATATAGTAATTGTAGTGTTCGTAGTCGGTAGTACATAGTACTGTTTTATAATATATACACATTTATATCGAGGAGGTCAAATACTGTTATTAATTATTCTAATAAAAGTACAAAGTTTCTTCAGTGTTTTTATATTAGTAGTATTCATCAATTCATTAAACTTAATTACATTTGGTCTCGTCCAAAAATATTTGTCTATGTATAAAATTCGAAACCCAGATAGTGACGGACACTCAAGCAAGTAATGGAATTCGTCACCAATTTGCTGACTGTTACAGTGTGGACATTTTCTTTCATTATACTCTATATTATGCCATCTGCCGGTTTCAACAATGAATTTGTGATTAGTAGTCTTAAATTTACAAAATGTAACTCTATCCTTATCACTTAAAATATCTAAGTAATTTTCAAAATGACAATTATTTTTAAAAATCCTATAACATGTAGCTTTTGATGAAGTGTGAACATCACTCTGCCATTTCTGTA
>NW_018407609.1:212118-228382 GCF_002113885.1 Mizuhopecten yessoensis
ATTCTCTTTCACAATACAATGTATAGAGAAACATATTTACAATATAATATATAGTAATTGTAGTGTTCGTAGTCGGTAGTACACAGTACTGTTTTATAATATATACACATTTATATCGAGGAGGTCAAATACTGTTATTAATTATTCTAATAAAAGTACAAAGTTTCTTCAGTGTTTTTATATTAGTAGTATTCATCAATTCATTAAACTTAATTACATTTGGTCTCGTCCAAAAATATTTGTCTATGTATAAAATTCGAAACCCAGATAGTGACGGACACTCAAGCAAGTAATGGAATTCGTCACCAATTTGCTGACTGTTACAGTGTGGACATTTTCTTTCATTATACTCTATATTATGCCATCTGCCGGTTTCAACAATGAATTTGTGATTAGTAGTCTTAAATTTACAAAATGTAACTCTATCCTTATCACTTAAAATATCTAAGTAATTTTCAAAATGACAATTATTTTTAAAAATCCTATAACATGTAGCTTTTGATGAAGTGTGAACATCACTCTGCCATTTCTGTAAATACTGGTCGTACAATCTTTGTTTAATAACATGCTTTAGCCATGTGATATTACATTCTGAAGTATATTGGACATTCCATAGGTAACTCATACCACATTCATTTAAAATACGTTTAATAAAACTTATATATGGAACCGGTTTATCATCAACATTATGTTGATGGCAAAGAAATTTATACAATATAATATTAATTTTGTTTCCTTTAGAATGAGTCAATTGTGACCAATATGATATTATTCTTGTTTTTATTGTTATTTCAAGTGGACTAGTACCTAGTTCTCCATATACCATATAATTAGGGGTGCTACTTTTTAACCCTAGTAATAATTTACAGAACTTTAAATGTACACGTTCAATTACCTTAAGGTCAGAAAGACCCCAAACTTCACAACCATACAACAGTATGGGTTTTACAATCTTGTTAAATAAATCATATATACAATGAACTGATAAATTATGTAGTCTACCTTTCTTTATAACGTCATACATTGCTATAGTAGCCTTTTTAATATTGTATTTTTTCGTTTCATTGAATGAACCAGTTCGATTAAATGCCGTACCCAAATAGGTAAAATTGTCCACTAACTCGATCACCTCATTATTAAATAAAAATACATTTCTATTGTTTTTGCGTCCTTTACTAAACACTATACATTTGGTTTTTCCTATATTAACCTTTAATTTCCACTGTTTACAGTATTCACTGAATACATTTAATTGTAGTTGCAAGAGTATTCAGAGAGTAGCTAGTAAACAGAGTGACATAGTGTTAAACAGAGCATATAGAGAGTTGTGTACAGAGTTTATAACGAATGAAATATATCTGTACTTCATATATTCTGTATAGTACCTTTATATACTGTGTAGACATAATCCTATCTTTGCATTATCTGTACACTACATTCTGTATTTCTTTAATAAGCTATGTATATGAAGTATCTCTCATGACTATTTTCAGTTATATATCATCTAATTGCTGAAACTTGTTGATAATATATTGCACACTATTTGATTTACCTCATAAAGAGTCATCACTTATTGTGTATGAGTATCCTCTATATACAACAAAAGATGTTTGTTTCCTGTTACATGTTTGAAAAAAATATGGATAGGTATAGATAGGTAATAAATTCAATTTTTCATTTATTTTTATTTAGCCTATACATAGAAAGGAGAGTGATCTTGACTTGAACAGTTCTTCCTTTGAAAATTGGCAAAAAAGTTTTGGGTAGGCACAAAACAAGATATTTTTGGCCTTTTATATTATGAAAGGATATGGCCACCTTAGGGTTGATGGGCGGGGCCAATAAGGGGAAATTGGCAAATTTTAACTTGTAAAAGACTACTTTCTAGAAGGACCCGTCACCATATAAATTGTTACAATATACGGTAAAAATGGCTGAGGTAATAAGGTGACCATATTTTGTATCAGGCAAGTTTCTACAACCTAGAAGGGCATGGCATAAGATGGGCTCATATAGAGCAAAATAAGACAATTTCATCTTCAAAAAACTACTTTTCCTTAATAACTGTACAGATTGTAGCATATCTCAGGTCTGAAAAACTGGGACAAAGCAGCCATAGAGGAATTTTGGGTGTAAAGCTTTATGTAGTTTAAATGATCAAGATTCCCCACCATACCCTGAACACACCCATGCTTACAGGATTGGTTCCAGGGTCATTTCCTGCTCCTGAGGGCTTATTCCCCAGGTCATAGCATGGAAATTGTTGAGATCCCCAAGCTCATATTTCTTGTATGGTAAGAGGTAATCTAAACAACCAATAAGACAACTCTTATATAGATGAGGTATAATAATAACTTTCCTACAGAGAATAGCGATCTAAAATACCCTGATGTATGGGAGGTGTATACCTGATGTAAAGGAGGTGATACCTGATGAATAGAAGGCGTTACCTGATGTAAAGAAGGAGTAAACCTGATGTACGGGTGGTGTAAACCTGATGTATGGGAGGTGTATATACCTGATGTATGGGAGGTGTATATACCTGATGTATGGAATGTGTATATACCTGATGTAAAGGTTGTGTATACTTGATGTATGGGAGGTGTTTACCTGATGCATAGGTGGTGTATACCTGATGTATTGGAGGTATATATACCTGATGAGTGACGTATTGGAGGTGTATACTATATACCTGATGACTAGGCATACCTGATGTATGGGAGGCGTATTCCTGATGTATGGGAGGGGTATATACCTGATGTATGGGAGGCGTATTCCTGATGTATGGGAGGTGTTTACCTGATGCATTGGAGGTGTATACCTGATGTATTGGTGGTGTATACCTGATGTACTGATGTATAGGTGGTGTATATCTGATGTATGGGAGGTGTACTCCTGATGTATAGGTGGTGTATCCTTGATGTATGGAGGTGTATTCCTGATGTAAAGGTGGTGTATACCTGATGGATTGGAGGTATATATACCTGATGAGGGACGTATTGGCGGCGTATACTATATACCTGATGACTAGGCATACCTGATGTATGGGAGGCGTATTCCTGATGTATGGGAGGTGTACTCCTGATGTATGGGAGGTGTTTACCTGATGCAGAGGTGGTGTATACCTGATGAGGGACGTATTGGAGGGGTATACTATATACCTGAGGTGATGTATGGGAGGTGTTTACCTGATGCATATGTGGTGTATACCTGATGTATCGGTGGTGTATACCTGATGTACTGATGTATAGGTGGTGTATCCTTGATGTATGGAGGTGTATTCCTGATGTAAAGGTTGTGTATACTTGATGTATGGGAGGGGATTACCTGATGCATAGGAGGTGTATACCTGATGTATTGGTGGTGTATACCTGATGTATCGGTGGTGTATACCTGATGTCTAGGTGGTGTATACCTGATGAGTGACGTATTGGAGGTGTATACTATATACCTGAGTACTAGGTATAGCTGATGTATGGGAGGGGTATATACCTGATGTATGGAATGTGTATATACCTGATGAAAAGGTTGTGTATACTTGATGTATGGGCGGTGTTTCCCTGATGTATAGGGGGTGTATACCTGATGTATGGGAAGTGTATTCCTGATGTATAGGCGGTGTATACCTGATGAGTGCCGTATTGGAGGTGTATACTATATACGTGATGACAAGGTATACCTGATGTATGGGATGTGTTTACCTGATGTATAGGTGGTCTATACCTGATGTATGGGAGGAGTATACTATATACCTGAGGACTAGGTATAGCAGATGTATGGGAGGTGTATATGCCTGATGTATGGGAGGTGTTTACCTGATGCAGAGGTGGTGTATACCTGATGAGGGACGTATTGGCGGCGTATACTATATACCTGATGACTAGGTATACCTGATTGATGAATAGAAGGCGTTACCTGATGTAAAGAAGGAGTAAACCTGACGTACGGGTGGTGTAAACCTGATGTATGGGAGGTGTGTCCTATATACCTGAGGACTAGGTATTATACCTGATGTATGGAATGTGTATATACCTGATGTAAAGGTTGTGTATACTTGATGTATGGGAGGTGTTTACCTGATGCAGAGGTGGTGTATACCTGATGAGTGCCGTATTGGAGGTGTATACTATATACCTGATGACTAGGTATACCTGATGTATGGGAGGTGTATACTATATACCTGAGGACTAGGTATAGCTGATGTATGAGAGGTGTTTTCCTGATGTATGGGAGGTGTTTACCTGATGTATAGGTGGTGTATACCTGATGTATTGGAGGAGAATACCTGGTACCTGATATTGGAGTGACCCAAAGGTGTTTACTTGATGTATAGAAAGTGTATACCTGATGGATAGGTGATACCTGACTTATAGGAGCTGATGCCGGATGTAAAGGTTGTGTATACCTAATGTATGGGAGGTTTTTATTGGTAGTAGATGCATATTTGATTTATAGAAGGTGTATACCTGATTTATAGAAGGTGTATGAGGTGTATATCTGATATATAAGGTGGGTTTTTTTTATCAATTGTCACCCATTTACCCTAGGGAGGGGGTAACTTTTGCTATAGTTTATGGAAATGATACTTTTCAGTATTGTAGAGGGACAAAATTCCCTGCTATACATATGTAATATTTGTTTTTGTCATATCACAACAACAAATAACAATTGTATTACAACTCAGGTGACCTGTTAAACCCATGGGGCCCTTATTTAAATGTGCTGCATTAGTTGGATGTGTTGATATTGGCTTCCAATAATAATTCCCCTATAGCTACTTACCTATAATTAGATGTGGGTTACAGGGACATGTCACATGCTTATTAAGTGTGCAGCAAAATAGATATATACTGTGATGCTCATTTATTATATATAATATCTTCCATTGTATATATTTGCAACCAGTCAATATCTTTCTCAACTCCCTGGGGAGCATACAGCCGGTGCTGCCATTTCGGCACTCTCAGCTAGCATTCTACATTTCTAGCACTGCCCAACCACATACTCATTTACAGTTGAGTAGACTGGAACAAGCGGAGTAAAGTTTCTTGCTCGTGTATAAGTAAACTGAATATTTCTCTTGGAATCTGCTTCAAACTTTGGGGGAAAAGTCCAGTTACCATATGCTCCCCTATGTGATAAAATTCATTTGGAAAAGGAACTGAAATATAAGACATTCTTCATTTTTGAAATTATATGAACTAGTGTCAGACACTTTTCATAAATAAAGATGAAGAGATTAATTTAAATTAATAAAATAACCTTGCTATAGTGATATGTACACATACATAGTATAACTATTCTTGATAAAAAAAATATGCCTGCAAATTATATATTTTGGGGAATTTTTTCTTGGACTTAAAATTAACCTAGAGAGGTCAAGTTAGATCAAATGTAAAAATAAGCAGTTAATGTTAGACTGGGTATAATAAATTGTATTTCATTACAAATGTTCTTTTATTTAAGATTTGATTATATCTGGTAGATTGCAAGATTCTTTACCACCAGGTCTAAATTAACATAAAGGAGTCTTTGAAAAATGGGACACTATCTAAACCAACTACTTGGGGTGGGTGAGGGGAGGTTAACTAATTTGATTGGTTTGGAGGAACACTGAACAGTTATACATATCCTTTACCTGTTAACTCACAAAATACATGAGCACAAACTTTAAACCATGAATTTATAACACATGATAATCAGCAGAAATCAATAAAATTTGCTTACAACAAGCAAGACAAGTGATGTGAATGATAAATATTAAATCAACTAACTCAGCTTTCAGACATCAACTATCTGTATCTTTACCTCAAAATTGCTGTAAAATTATTAACCAGAAACTTGGAATAAACGGCATACCCCAGGTAGACACATGTCAAAGAAACCAATACTTCCTCATTAATAATATAAAACAAATAACAACCCCCCACCCCCACCCCAAATCAAACCAAACTAGAATTCTTCAACGAGGCTGTGTACGAAAAATAACATAAATCAAGATGAATTTTAAAATCTCACTTTATATTTGAGCATGTGGTGACTGATTATGACAATAGTTCTGCGCTCTTACCGAGTTTGCCATCATTACAGCTGTAATACTGGACCCTCACCATATAAATCCTCAGCAAACTACTTTCATTTGTCTCATTCTGGTTGAAAATGAAGTGCAACAGATTAACATATGATAGTGATTCTCACCAATAAGAACTATTTCTGACCCTTTTTCTTTTTGGCCAACAAAACCAATGGTCATTTGAACATTTTCTAAGTTCCCAATGGCTCTTCGGAACACTCGAGTTTCGTTCGGAAAAGTTTATAACTCGGGATTATTCCAGCCATTTTAGTATATAGTAATGTGTGCTTCCTAATACCAATCTTTTAAAATATATGCGTTGATATAATAATTAATATTTAAACATATCAACTAAACTTATTGATAATATTTTACATTGGTGTCAATGACACTTGCGGTAGAAAAATACGAAATAGTTTGTGCGCAAAGCTAGTTTTACACAGCTGCCGTTTGCCGGACTCGTCAAAGTTTGTCATGCCGCAAAGCCTTGATTGGTCCTCAATTACCGGAAAACCCCGAACTGCTGCCCCGATTGATGGAAATACCCAGATAGGTTTTATGGGTTTATTTTTTAGTGATGTACTTCATAACAATAATTTGAGCCAGTGAGTTAATTGAAAGGCTGCACAACAAAAATGTAAAATAATATGCATTACAATCACTACATACTTAAAGCGTTGCAAGAGTAATTAAATTAAAAAAATCGACGTCATGTAGTCTCTGAAATACCGTAAAACCCCCCAAAAACATAATTTGACTGAAATTTTCATTTTTTCGTACAGCTAAAGAGGGCATTCTGACCCAACTTTGGTCTGATACGCGTACGCTGCCCTCGTTCTACGTGAAAATCCCTCTCTGAATTTTGTCAGCCTTACCAAACACAAAGTACACTATTTATGTGGGGCGTCACGTAAGCGGACATATAATAGAAAATCGAAATAAACATTTACGACCCAAAAAGAATACCGGACGTGTATCATCTCACTTGAGACCAAACTGCGTGTTCAAATAACAACAACCATGCGTGAATGGAACATTTTATCATATAGCGAGTTTAATTAAGAAAATATCAAAGCAAAATCCTTGATCTAGTGTAAAATAGGCAAAACAAATCGGCTGATCATTTCAGTGTGTGCACATTGCATGAAACGATAAGAAGTTATTAGAAGCATTCAGACCCCTCTTCGGAACGAAATGGAAAAGCTCGACCCCTTGGGGTAAAATGCCGATGGGGTAACTATTCACGAATTTTACCTCTCGGGTTGAGATTCGTCAATCTTGCCCCAAGGGCGAGCAACTGTTTTTCATTTATCCATTAAAATAACAATTTTGTAAAAAATGTAATAGGTCGTCTGATTGTTAAAGGGGCGACTTTTAGTTGTTTTAAATGAGAGTTTGTGATGTTATTTCGTTCATGATTTCCTACAAAAGGGGCACTGAATGTAGAGTTCACCACAGAAATGTTGTTTAATAGCACACGTTGTACTAAACGTCTGATGGTATGTGCACATGTAGCTTTCTAATAGAAAAGGGGGGTAAATCCAGGCAGTCCAAAACAAATGAGATTGTTGTTTATTACAGAAAAGATCCTTACATAAATGTAATAGAAGCTAAATAATATTAGAACCTGCAGCTTTTTAATCTCATTTTCATCAACGCAACTTAAAGACAAACTATTACAGACCATAAGCATTCATTGAACTTTCATTTGTGTCTTTCAATTACCGGTACGATGACGTCATTTTCATGTTACCATGGAGACCATTTGCGTTTATAAATTTTGAGGACAAAAGACCTTTAAAACTTGGCAAATGTATCGAACAACTGAGTTTGGTGTACTTTCTGGATATAACCAGAAAGGATGGGAATTTGATAGATTGTTTAGGTGGGGCTACTTCTTTGGAACCGTTAATGTCACATGACTACGATGTTCAGTCATAAATGACAGGGCCATTCAATGGTCATTTTAATATGAAATGTCAGCACAACTTGCCACAGTGAATCAGGACATTTCGACTGGTCATGGCATTGTGGCAACGGACTAAGCGAGAAAGACGACGTACTGAACATTGTGTGGAGAGTACAATATATGATTTTGTATAAGAAAACAAAGTGCCTGGATATTGTTTAAAATTATGTGACACACGATTTTTTTAAGTTTTTGTATAATCATTTATTCCAATGTTATTAAGGCCTTTGGGGTTGTTAGAGCGTGCCCTGGATACGAGCGACGAAGTAGAGGAAGAATGGCACTCGAGTCATTGCAAATACAATTATCAAATAGCTATTCGTAAAATTGTCTGAAAAGTTTTACCTAACGATCTAGTGCATCAGCATATTTTTTTCCCAATAACAGTTTCCTTGTTGAAAATCTGTCGAGAAAGAAACGTTGAAGAAAGTATACGACATCAACAAGATCAAGGACGCGGTCATGTGTGTCATACACATATACTAATGGGTCATCTCCAGCGCGTCACCATTATGGCAGATTCCGGTACGGTAGGTGGCGCTGTGCTCAACTCACGGTGAAATTTACCGATACTACGCTATGATGGAATGTTTCCTGAAGTCAGCACTGTCCAGGGTACCCATTATCTTGTCGACACTGGTTCAGTTTAGGAACACATTTTTATTGACCCACTTAAAGCAATGTTTTCCCTCAAGTAATACAAAAACTACGTTTGTCCAAATAATGGCTTCGCTTGGTATCATAATTGCCGGAAAGAATGACTACCAAATCAAATTGGTACCGTAACCGTTAGAAGCAATCCTGAACGTCAATACATACTGATGACGACCTTATATTGAAGTCTCTAAATATGGTCATCTACGGTCAGAGAATAATGGTCCAGTGCTTTCCTTGATGATAATAAATGATATCTGATTATTTACATAAGATGCAGGCACATTTTTATGGTCATAACTTGGCTTTGTTTCTCGGCAGGAAACCAGATAACGGTAATAGCCGAGTGGCCATCACTTCCGCAAGATCATCTTTCACTTAAACTGATTTAATGTGTCCTGCGTGATTTATGACGTCATTTAACCCCTAGCACGCAATGATCCAGGGCGGGTTGGCCATTATGGCGGGAAATGTCATATTGACCATTGTATAAACTAACAATCAACGTAACTTAAATGTCGTTTTTACTACCTGGTCAGTGATACCCTGGTCCTGTGGTCAGCAAGTATTCAATGGTCATCTGAAAGTTAACACTAGCGTCCACAAGAACGACCAATGCGTAGGCGATACAACATGGCCGCTATGTTGAGTTTCTATAAGGTATACTGTCGGCCTAATTGAATCATCCCAATTTCAGTAAACACGATGCCATACATTGTTCGAAGCAAACTGTTGATATTGTGGTGTTTTTCCGGTATGATCGTTGAATGATAAATCTCGGTTTTAGCCTACGCCATGTAAAGGGCTTCATCGAATTTTTCCTACTTTTTGATTGGATGTCGCAAAACAGGTCTCAGTTTAAACTAGATTATTTCTAAAGAAAAAAAAAAGAGAAAAAACGAACGTGAAAGAAAATGGAATAATATATGTCTTTAGATTTATCATGCAACAATAGTAACGATGTGGTGTCATGTTCCTCAATGTTTTTGTCGGGCTTCTGAGTCGCCGATGTGTCTGGAGGAGTGTGTCCAAAGAGACATCAGGTTCAGGTTCATTATTCCTTTGATTAACGGCATTAATTAAGTGAAAACTAGTCGATCCAGTAGGTCTGTAGCATTCAAAATAAAGACACCATCCCTATTCCTATCTCGATCCAGTAGGTCTATAGCATTCAAAATAAAGACGCCATTCCAATTCCTATCTCGATCCAGTAGGTATATAGCATTCAAAATAAAGACACCATCCCTATTCCTATCTCGATCCAGTAGGTATATAGCATTCCATACAAAGACTCCATCCCTATTCCTATCTCGATCCAGTAGGTCTGTAGCATTCAAAATAAAGACACCATCCCTATTCCTATCTCGATCCAGTAGGCCTATAGCATTGTAATTAAAGACACCATCCCTATTCCTATCTCGATCCAGTATGTATATAGCATTTACTATAAAGACTCCATCCCTATTCCTATCTCGATCCAGTAGGTCTATAGCATTCAAAATAAAGACGCCATCCCTATTCTTATCTCGATCCAGTAGGTCTATAGCATTCAAAATAAAGACGCCATTCCTATTCCTATCTCGATCCAGTAGGTCTATATAGCATTCAAAATAAAGACGCCATCCCTATTCCAATCTTCTCCCGAGGTTTGACGTTTGATCCCTTTCTCTAAACGCCGCTTTCTACTTTCTTTGTAACGTCTGTCCTCAATCCTTAGAAGCAAATCATTTGACGCGACATTGATGTCGGCTCTATTTGTACAGCTATGTGGGCAGACCTAGTGCCCACATAGTGTCCTATCTGAGCACCTCATTAGCATTTTGACTCCTATTCTCTAAAATCATTGTTTTCGATGCATGAAAAATGAGCGGATGTTAGAAAAAGAATGCTGGATTGGCACGAAAAGCAATATTAACTTATTTCAATGTAACATTGTTGACATGATTGAACCTCTATCTTTGTCCAGTTAGAAACTGGTAATGACAGAATACGTCTATTGGAGGGTCTAATTTAGTTAATGGTGTTTGCGCAGTAAGCGACATGTCACCATCTGATCACGCCATGCCACACCGATGATGGACGAGAGACATCCACCACGGCGCTGTAATGGCGGAATGCCATGTCACCTGCACGGTGAGCTATTATATCTAAGCATCATCATCTGCAATACATTTTTGCAGCGAAATAAAAATCAATTCTGAATACCTTTAATCATATCATCGATTTAAAAACAAAACGATGAAAGCTCTTACAAACTTCATTTTAAGAATGAGCTCACCCACGCGCTGATGATATTCTGCATTAAAACTTTTCAGAAAAAGACATTTTTAACTTACACAGTTCCACGTTTGTGGTGTACCACAACTTATTGAATTTACACTTCACTGTGATTGTTCCATGAGGCATAGGTTTCTTGTTAACCCGTTATCATTGTCATGAGAACAACAATCTGTTAAACCTCCGTATTTCGAATTATAATATGAATTGTCCGAACTGCGGTGATGTCTGAAAGTCCTTTTGTTCTCGATATTATCTATTATAGATAAAATAATAATGATAAAAATAAATATATATCTGTAGCTGTAAATTATACGACAAATGCGAACAAACAGTTATATCAAACCTGCATTAAATATAAGTGTCATATTGTGTTCAGGTCGGAGAAACTGACCCCGAGCGTAGACCCCGTGTAAACCCTGAGTGTAAACCCCGTCTGTACTGAGTGAACGGACTTTCTCACCTAGCTGCCCTGACGTTTTATGAGTAAAAGCACAAAAAGTTTAAATCAGACTTAAATTGATCGTTAGTAATTCCCAACGCTCAGAAACTTAATTGCTATTGCCGATGCTTGAAAATGATATCTTAAACGGTTTAGCTTTGTACCTGAGGCAGCCCTTTGTTAGACTGACAACGTCGACACCTCTTGGGGGATTTTCTGTCTAATTAAGCATATATCGTATTGCTGTTCAGCACGTATGGCCTTTCGTTACCTATATCTTATACTAGTAAGCAGCTTGGTTGTGCGCTAACCAGTTCTTATTAAGGCTTTATATTAAATTGCAGAGATAAGAAATGCATGTGTCATTGGACTGGAATAGGAATACGAACACGTGTTTATGTCGCTTCATGTGGTGTCAGTGCGAAAATCCGGAAATGACTGGTTGGTTTTTACTATTACATGTAACATTACTTCCGGTAATTTGGCACAATTCAGATCATTTTCAGATCAGGTATAATGCTCATTCGTGCAATTTTCCTCCGCGCCAATTTCTTCGACTTAGGAGTGGTAATTTTAGAAAGGAAACTTTCACTGTGTTTTATTATTATTTAAACAATTGTACATATGACGTCGATATTCAAAGTTAAAGATTTTGTGTAGGATCCCAAGTATCTTGGATGTGGCGTTCCAAAGGGAATAAAAATAATATCGTAATTTACGAAATGCATTCGTCTAGAATAATGATGCGCATAAAGACTTATAATGACGGAAATAAACGAGTTTCGTAATTAAAAAAACAGGAGCCTTTAACCTTTTCGCCTTGGTAGTTATGATATCATCTCAATCCTGCCAGTCTGATGGTGTAGGCGAGACGTAGCCAGGGTCGGGACACCTCCTCACGTTGTGCGGTTAATTGCCTTTATACGATATCAGGAAATATGGTAACGATGACACGGGGTGTATCATTAAATAGAACCTTCTGGGAAGATAAGACAGCATTATTCAAGCAAAGTAATAATGATATCACGTTTTATATTCTAGAATGCAATTAATTCAAGGACGTCATCGAGAAACATCATCTTGCTCTTGTCCATAAGCTTTAAACTTTTTGATAACGCCTACAATTTCATGAAAATGAGAATATGTTATTTGAAAGTTCTGAAATTCAAATAATTAAATGATAACTTATAAACATTTTCACGATTCATTGACCTCGTTTATTTCATCGTGAATATGATAAAATCCAGATGTGTTTTCGTGGCTGGGTATTGTTACCTTCAGTTCAAACAGCAATTGAGATATATGGCAAACGTCATAATTCTTCAATATATACATAGTAACAAGGAGAAACTGCTATCGACCGCTCACGTGAAACAGTGGTGTCAGACTCTGTTATTCCAGTAACGATGCACCGCCTTTAATCTGAACATATGTTTTAAAAGTGGTATGTCCTTAAACATACTACAGATCACATATTGTTCTAGAGTGGTGTTTCTATCTTGATCTGGTCTCGTGTAATGCTTCGTTAGTCGTACAGCTATTTGGTCTCGTGGAGCGGTCACTTTGCTTTGATTTGGCCTCGTGTTGTGGTCACTTATTAGTAGCTACGTAGTGTTGGTCCCACTGACTGGACTGAGTCTCATTTCTCGGCACTGGCTTCTAAATTTGGTCTCTTGGTGTCTGGGTTTGAGTTCTTTTCCTTTTGTTTTACAAAATATAAATGAGCATTGTTCAAATTCGAAAGAAGAAGAAACACAAATATTTGTGGTTATACTTTTCAAAATAGTATTAACCAGTCGTTTAAACAGCCAGGCTTAGATCCACAGTCATGACGTTTGCCCAGATGAGGAAGGCAATGGGTTTGTCTTCGGACCGGGACATACTAAAGTCCTATTAAAAGTTGGCACCCATCTAAACGTTTAGCATTTTTGGTTTGTGTCCGTTGTCAGTATAGTCTGACCGGGTGGAATACTGTGCTTGGTGCCTTTGACATGGTAGTTCAGTGAGGAAGCACTCTAAAGTCGTTATCAGATCCACGCTAATGGAAGGAGGCAAATGCACAAAAACAACGCGTACAGCAAACGGGCGTACATTTAGCATATAAAGGCGCGTCTTTTAATGACACTGGCTGGTGATAGGACGTTAAATCCTATTAACCAACAAAAGCACCCAACACAAAAACAATACATTGTTAAATAGTGATCTTACGATGTGAAGCAGTCGGAAAAGACGAACAGAAACAGCGAATCGAGAGATCAGACCATTGGGTCCAGATCAGAACATTTTGACCAGACCAGATCAAGCAATGGATCAGAACAATAGGGACAAGGAAATCGGACCAACGAGACAAGATAGAAACAGTGTGACTAGACAAGATTATCAGACTTTCCTAACATTTCCAATGACCGAAAGACCAGACAAAAGCCAAGAAACACGATTATACTGTCGGACAACACAGACTGGCGCCACCTAGCGTAGAAAGCCAGTTCTATGTATACAATTAAAACTAAACCAACCTTGATGAATAACATTAATGTTAACTAACTTTTTTTTACGTCTAAGCGTGTGTACACCTTCAGTCTAATTCAGCCACATTGCCGTGTTAATTCACTCTTAAATTACAGTGTATTTATGGGAGCTGGCTCTACTGCTGGTAATCTTACCTTATCGGACATCCTGTTAACAGGAGGTTACAGGTAATACGGCTACACTTACATCGGTCCACGCTGTAACTTTGACCTAAATACCACTTACATGTTTTGTTGTTCTTAAACCAATCAAACAACTACATATATAATGTACGAACAGACCCTCATGTCTGAAGCTTCATCAATTCGGCATGATCCATATTAGATATGAGTACAATAATTGTGTTTTGGTGAGATGTGTATGGTCTTCTAATAACCCATGAGAGGCGTTCGACGAAACCTCCAACTGTAAGTCTCATAGTGACATGGCATCAGCTGTTCCAATGCCGTGAACATACATCTAAGACCAAACTATATAGTACAGAAATATTTCTAACAGCCTCTGTTATCATTTCAGAGAAATGTTACAAAATATTTTGTTAAATGTCTCAACAAGTACACTGTACCATATGAGGAGCCACATAGACTTGTTACTCTTCCGAAAGCTAGGTCCATGTTTGGTTTAATTTTGTTTAAATTAACAGCTAAGGTCATTTAAGGACGTGCCTCCATGTGTGTAGTGTATGCGGTCTTGCGTGTGTGTATGTAGGAGACAGGGTATGTTGGTATGCTTGCCTCCTTGTGATAGCGCGGATCTGATGCCGACTTTATAGTGCTATTTCACTGAAATACTATGCAAAAGGCACAAAGCACAGCGTTACACCCGGTCACATTATACTGACAACGGGTAACCAGTTGTTGCCCTCACCCTAAATGGCATGCTGAACGATAAGTAGGGAATAACAACTACAATTTTTAAGGACTTTGGTATGTCCCGGCCTAGGGACAGAACCCATTACCTTCTTCACGCTAACGATATATGCAGAGGGTAATAGCAGGTGTATTCTTTACACGATCCCCCACCTGCAGGGATGAAGTTGTATTTCCTATTGTTTTGATATCTCAATGCGTCTCGTTATCAACGCAAAACGAGAGTGCAAATGTTAAAACTGCATACGAAATTAAGTATTATTTAAGCATTACTTGTTTTCAGGTAAACAATCTCTGAATACCAATTTATTATTTTAGGTTTATGTTTCAATGTATCTTGTTGTATATTATTGAAATGGAAATGTTTTCTGGTCCTGTTGCATTTTCGAATTAAAAAAAATCAAGAAAGCATAGACTCGAACACACTGTCCTGTATACATGGTACATAGTCTCGAACATGTCCTGTATACCTGGTACCTAGACCGACACACTGTCCTGTATACCTGGTACCTAGGCCTGCACACTGTCCTGTATACCTGGTACCTAGGCCGACACACTGTCCTGTATACCTGGTACCTAGGCAGACACACTGTCCTGTATACATGGTACCTAGGCCGACACACTGTCCTGTATACATGGTACTTGTGTAATTGATACAAAGGCCGACACACTGTCCTGTATACGTGTTACTTGTGTATTGATACCTAGGCCGACACACTGTCCTGTATACATGGTACTTGTGTAATTGGTACCTAAGCCGACACACTGTCCTGTATACATGTTACTTGTGTAATTGATATATAGGCCGACACACTGTCTTGTATACATGTTACTTGTGTATTGATACCTAGGCCGACACACTGTCATGCATACGTGTTACTTGTGTAATTGATACCTAGGCCGACACACTGTCCTGTATACATGGTACTTGTGTAATTGGAACCTAAGCCGACACACTGTCCTGTATACATGTTACTTGTGTAATTGATACATAGGCCGACACACTGTCCTGTATACATTGTACTTGTGTAATTGGTACCTATGCCGACACATTGTCCTGTATACATGCTACTTGTGTAATTGATACCTAGGCCGACACACTGTCCTGTATACAAGTTACTTGTGTAATTGATACCTAGGCCGAAACACTGTCCTGTATACATGGTACTTGTGTCATTGATACCTAAACTGAAACACTGTCCTGTATACATGCTACTTGTGTATTTGATACCTTGGCCGACACACTATCCTGTATACATGGTACTTGTGTATTTGATACCTAAGCCGACACACTGTCCTGTATACATGGTACTTGTGTAATTGATACCTAGGCCGACACACTGTCCTGTATACATGCTACTTGTGTAATTGATATCTAGGCCGACACACTGTCCTGTATACATGTAACTTGTGTATTGATACCTAGGCCGACACACTGTCCTGTATACATG
>NW_018407609.1:231972-244693 GCF_002113885.1 Mizuhopecten yessoensis
AATTGATACCTAAGCCGACACACTGTCCTGTATACATGGTACTTGTGTATTGATACCTAGGCCGACACACTGTCCTGTATACGTATTACTTGTATATTTGATACCTAGGCCGACACACTCTCCTGTATACATATTACTTGTGTAATTGATACCTAGGCCGACACACTGTCCTGTATACGTGTTACTTGTGTAATTGATACCTAAGCCGACACACTGTCCTGTATACATGTTACTTGTGTATTGATACCTAGGCCGACACACTGTCCTGTATACGTGGTACTTGTGTAATTGATACCGATGCCGACACACTGTCCTGTATACATGGTACTTGTGTAATTGATACCTAGGCCGACACACTGTCCTGTATAGTGGTACTTGTGTAATTGATATCTAAGCCGACACACTGTCCTGTATATGTGTTACTTGTGTATTGATACCCAGGCCGACACACTGTCCTGTATACATGTTACTTGTGTATTGATACCTAGGCCGACACACTGTCCTGTATACATGTTACTTGTTTAATGGATACCTAGGCCGACACACTGTCCTGTATACGTGTTACTTGTGTAATTGATACCTAAGCCGACACACTGTCCTGTATACAGGGTACTTGTGTAATTGATACCTAGGCCGACACACTGCCCTTTATACATGTTACTTGTGTATTGATACCTAGGCCGACACACTGTCCTTTATACGTGTTACTTGTGTATTGATACCTAAGCCGACACACTGTCCTGTATACATGTTACTTGTGTATTTGATACCTAAGCCGACACACTGTCCTGTATACGTGGTACTTGTGTAATTGATACCTAAGCCGACACACTGTCCTGTATATGTGTTACTTGTGTATTGATACCCAGGCCGACACACTGTCCTGTATACATGTTACTTGTGTAATTGATACTTAGGCCGACACACGGTCCTGTATACGTGGCACTTGTGTAATTGATACCTAAGCCGACACACTGTCCTGTATACGTGGTACTTGTGTAATTGATACCTAAGCCGACACACTGGCCTGTATACATGTTACTTGTGTAATGGATACCTAGGCTGACACACTGTCCTGTATACGTGGCACTTGTGTAATTGATACCTAAGCCGACACACTGTCCTGTATACGTGGTACTTGTGTAATTGATACCTAGTCCGACACACTGTCCTGTATAGTGGTACTTGTGTAATTGATACCTAGGCCGACACACTGTCCTGTATATGTGTTACTTGTGTATTGATACCCAGGCCGACACACTGTCCTGTATACATGTTACTTGTGTAATTGATACCTAGGCCGACACACTGTCCTGTATACATGTTACTTGTGTAATTGATCCCTAGGCCGACACACTGTCCTGTATACGTGTTACTTGTGTATTGATACCTAAGCCGACACACTGTCCTGTATACATGGTACTTGTGTATTGATACCTAGGCCGACACACTGTCCTGTATACATGTTACTTGTGAAATGGATACCTAGGCCGACACACTGTCCTGTATATGTGTTACTTGTGTAATTGATACCTAGGCCGACACACTGTCCTGTATACATGTTTCTTGTGAAATGGATACCTAGGCCGACACACTGTCCTGTATACGTGTAACTTGTGTAATTGATACTTAGGCCAACACACTGTCCTGTATACATGTTACTTGTGTAATGGATACCTAGGCCGACACACTCTCCTGTATACATATTACTTGTGTAATTGAGACCTAGGCCGACACACTGTCCTGTATACGTGTTACTTGAGTAATTGATACCTAGGCCGACACACTGTCCTATATACATGGTACTTGTGTATTTGATACCTAAGCCGACACACTGTCCTGTATACATAGTACTTGTGTAATTGATACCTAGGCCGACACACTAAGCCGACACACTGTCCTGTATACATGTTACTTGTGTAATGGATACCTAGGCCGACACACTCTCCTGTATACATATTACTTGTGTAATTGAGACCTAGGCCGACACACTGTCCTGTATACGTGTAACTTGTGTAATTGATACTTAGGCCAACACACTGTCCTGTATACATGTTACTTGTGTATTGATACCTAAGCCGACACACTGTCCTGTATACGTGTTACTTGATTAATTGATACCTAGGCCGACGCACTGTCCTGTATAGGTGTTACTTGTGTAATTGATACCTAGGCCGACGCACTGTCCTGTATACGTGTTACTTGTGTACACACTGTCCTGTATACATGGTACTTGTGTATTGATACCTAGGCCTACACACTGTCCTGTATACGTGTTACTTGTTTAATTGATCCCTAGGCCGACGCACTGTCCTGTATACGTGTTACTTGTGTAATTGATACCTATGCCGACACACTGTCCTGTATACTTGGTACTTGTGTAATTGATACCTAAGCCGACACACTGTACTGTATACGTGTTACTTGTGTAATTGATACCTAGGCCGACGCACTGTCCTGTATACGTGTTACTTGTGTACACACTGTCCTGTATACATGGTACTTGTGTATTGATACCTAGTCCGACACACTGTCCTGTATACGTGTTACTTGTGGAATTGATACCTAGGCCGACACACTGTCCTGTATACGTGTTACTTGTTTAATTGATACCTAGGCCGACGCACTGTCCTGTATACGTGTTACTTGTGTAATTGATACCTAGGCCGACACACTGTCCTGTATACATGGTACTTGTGTATTGATACCTAGTCCGACACACTGTCCTGTATACATGTTACTTGTGTAATGGATACCTAGGTCGACACACTGTCCTTTATACGTGGTACTTGTGTAATTGATACCTAGAACGACACACTCCTACACAATTACGCGACTGTACCTTGACAAAGGCTGACTTAACGTATACGTAATATGCTTGCAATAGTAATTTCTACATATAGGTTATTTGACGCAGCATGCAAAACCATCGTTAAACTGTTTACTGGGGGAGGGGCAATATGTGTTTCGGTGTCGTCTGAAGTTCCAATACATTGATTAAGATTAATTTCTTAAAATAGAACTTTTGTCAATTTATATGAAGAAGCATGTAAATATTGTGCAATGACTATTTCATCCGGTGTGAGAACCAACGAGAAACTACCATAGCAATTGCGATGGTTTTGTTAACCTTTGTGAACGAGTTGAGTGAGTCATGACCCCATGCAGGAAGCGAAAGTTTGCCTATTTTTTTAGGACATGTACCGGATGTGTGTAATAAAATAACAGAATGGGGACAAACAAGTATGAAACTCTTAGCATTCTTTATTTGATGAATTATCTCTCGTCGCCACTACTCTGAAACAACCTCCCTTGACCAGAGTAATGACCACGCTAGGCGACGACGATGATATCCCATTCCATGTATACATTAATCCTAAATAGGTTGCCTGTAGCCTGTAGCGCAGGTAATTACTGTCTACATAAACAAAATACGTGCTGTTTGTGTTCTTGAAGACAACGATACATGTCTGTTAGGCACAGAGATCAATAATACTTAAAAAGAGTCCAACACTATCATCGTCTGACCACCAGGCAAAAGTAGGAGATAATTAGTAGTTCCATCAACACAGGTCTATATTATCAAATACGGGAACCTCATTAAGTAAGTGCTACAGGGTTTATTTTTTCTTTTTGTAGTAAATGGCCTTTTACGAGCAACCGAATCCAATAAAAACACGACGAAAAGGTATAGGATCGCATACGTCCAAAGCATGTTTCTTATAGGAGCGTAAGGAAGAACGTTTTTGACGGCGTTTAAACATCTTGGTCATGTGTTCCAAAATCCGCTAATTGACGCTTCGCGTGAGTATCTAATGAGATGAAGAACATGCCCAGTGAGCTGTTACAGATATTTAATTAATCATCTACTAAAGCTTACCACGATACAATCCTAGAACACATGGCGGTACAATACGTCATATTATGTATCACTTCGTATTTAAACTAGTCATGGGCTACAGA
This sequence comes from Mizuhopecten yessoensis, assembly GCF_002113885.1. Lineage (NCBI taxonomy): Eukaryota > Metazoa > Mollusca > Bivalvia > Pectinida > Pectinidae > Mizuhopecten > Mizuhopecten yessoensis. The sequence continues at coordinate 235,936 of NW_018407609.1, forward strand.
TACTAGAACACACCAGACATGCATTGTGGCTGACCTTCAATGCGCAAGCGATCTGTGTGCACTTGATATGCGCGAGATAGGTAACGGGGGATCCCCGGAATTGACACAAATTTTACGGAAATTGATAACACTTCTCGTATGTCAGTTTCTATTAAGATGGATACATAAAATGCATTTCAAGCTGTTAAATAACGATCAGGTATATATACAACCCGGACACGCTCTAACAATGATAAGGAATTATCTATCTCGCCTGGTACATGTAAAATGCATGTCTATCTGAACCAAGGCGGATTACGACATGTTGTATTACGGTTTACGGCACGCACTCCTTGGGTACTCGTTGATTTAGTATGATCTAGATCCTGGTCTCGCTTCGGAGCCGTACATCCTTATAAGATCGCGGCACGAGGCTGTTTCCGAACTCTTATGAGAATGGGTAATGAATGGAGCTTACTGAGCAGTCGGTTTCGTTATAGCACCATCACTTCTGATCCAGAGATATACACCTAAACACAAACGAATGTACTAGAAATTCAAATTTGATAGATAACATACATACTATCTGTTATTTTTGGCATTAGAACTAATCCGCCATCAAAATCATTAAAGATGTGTGCCTACTATAATAAAGAGAAATATTTGAAAATACCACGGTTGCAAAACATGCATTGGATATTATTTTATAAATCATCATCTTCGCTAGCCAAGGGTTACGAACCGAAACGATCTACCTACTCTTCAGAAGAGTAGGAAGACCGGATCGTACCGGTACGAAGACCGGATCGTACCGGATCGTTCCGGATCGGACCGGATCGGACCGGATCGTAACCCTTGGCTAGCGAAGATGATAAATCATAAGCAGCAGTTTTCTTCAGTTTTTGTCGAGTCTTTTTTTCATTTACCAGCTTTTTCTTTCTTTTTTTTCTCGTTTTTTTAACAAGGACACCGGGACGCCATGCTAGTTAATGTAAACCATTGATCATAGGGTGATTAGCGAGTTAAATCCTTAAAGTAACCTAGCGTTTAGCTGTACTATCATATCGAGTGTTACTTATTTTGAACATTGTGATAACAAAAATAATTTCTAAAAAGATATATACAGTACATCGAGTATAATTCAATAGAATGTGTATACAAGACATTGGTCGGACAAAAATATTGATATATTCGCATATACATGTACTTAGTATTAACGCCCATTTAAATAGTGTTGTGACTATATCGCTTTATCTCCGTCGCTCAATACCGGATAAAGAACTGAGAATGTGAAATATGAAGGGACAAATTCATGCCATGAAATCAACCATTGATAAAAAAAAATACTATACAAACAAAAGTCGTTTTTGCTAAATTGAACAAAATAAAGATTGTGATGAATATGATGAGGCGATTTTCGCAAACAAAATTTACGAAATGTGTCAATACTTCAGCCTAGGAAATAGAGGTTTGAGTTTGAGCGCTCGAGCTGTTCTATCAAAAGAGACAAACGGAAGCAAAACAAAAATATATCAAAAAATCGCGGGTGATGTTTGTCGATGGAATCGATACTGGGACGACGAAACATCAAATAAAAGACACGCAGTTTACTAAATGTTTTCACAGAGGCGGAATGTTAGAGCACACATATACTGCTTCCTTCATCCTAATGGAGTTGTACTCACAAATTCTTACTAACTCATCACGACTGAATCCATTTCTAATGGAAATAACGACGTGCCCATACCATTCCCACTCATGCGTCTTTACGCTTCGGGAAAGTATTCAAAATTACAGCTCCCTTAACGTTTTACAAGAAAATCGAAATCTAGGCGAGTGAATTATTGTTAGTATTGTATTCATTTTGGTGTCTCTGTCACTTTGACGCTTTTAACTGTATTATATTTTTCTATTTACATTTTCGTGTTCACGCTTCGGGTTCTAAGAATTGCCTGTGTCAGTTGTACGCTTGCGCACCAAATGAATAAAGTCCCAATCTATTAAAGCGTGTATCACACGATGTCTTCATATAAAATAATCTGCAAAAGTCATGTTTGTGTCTATTTTTATTTTTGAAATTTGTCAATATGGTCACACAAATGTTTGATGCATATAGCGTCACTTTTAGGATATCTCTCTTTAATGAATTAAGGGAAAACATAGAATATATCTTTGTCCCCAACACTTTCCAAGAGCATTCCTGTTTTTGCTAGGGAAAATATTGATAGAATCGCTCATTCCTAGGGGAATCTCAACTCCAGGCTTGCCTTGTGCTTGGCAACTTAGGAATATTTCCCCGATGGTCGAGATTCCCTATCTCACCTCGAGGGGGTGAACGACCCTTTTTCGCTTACCCCGTTGACCTTATATATACATGATGCAATTTAACCGTTACAGGCTCAAACATTGTTGACGTGACATCACTGTGTTATCGCACCTTGGACAGAATTGTCGCATCTGAGTGACCCCCTATGAGACTTTAGGGGGTCAGTGAAATTTCTTAGTGGGCAATATTAGTTGTTCGCATCTCATCGGTTGACTTCTCTCTGGCCAGAAAATACACATTTCCTTAGTCCACCGGACAGTGCTCTATAGACACTTGAGCAGGACAAAATATGTCCCAGGTGTATAAAAAGGTCATCGTGCGATTAATTATTTATATGGTTTGTTACTGACCTACTATGGTTCTATGGTAGGTCAGTAATAAACCTTATTACATGACTGGTGCTAATTCCAAGCCCTGATTGGAGGACCGATGTCATGCGACCAGTCTGTAAACATGTTACAGACCTCGTTCTATAAATAGAAAAGTGTTACAGACCCCGACATATAAATAGAAAAGTGTTACAGACCGCTACTAAAATAGGCCTAGGTAATTTCCCAGCCAGTCTGTGATTCCGTTACCAATCACACTCCTGAATTCAACAACAAATGTGTGAATATTGACGATGTCGATTGTGTAAATAATATTTACTCAAAGTTAAATATCACATGAATTGAACCTGAAATTAAATTTGTGGGTCTGTTATTTTGCATTTGAAGTGCTTCACTCTGTGATTCCAAGATGACCCATGCCATCCGTGTGTTTATGACTTGAAAATGTCGGCCTCTGTGAATATTGTTCAGACCAGGTTCGTAAATCACGGATAGACCTCACCTGAAGTCCATAATTGTATAATATAACTAATATTGTTGACGTGACACCATAGTGTTGTTGATGTGACATAATTGTGTTATTGACATGACATCATTGTATTGTTGACGGGACATCGTACAACTGTTGAAACACCCGTCTCAACCTCGGAAAAGTGTGGTTACACCTGTCCAGGGTGTAATGGATGTAATTGTTTGACATTTAACCTATGAGTTGGATGGTTCTTAGAAATAATCCTGAACTGAAACCTGTCCAGGGTAAGAAAACAACCGGTCTTTTCTTACAAAAGGATAGATTGTTCACTAGAACCATTACTCTGCAAACGTCATCATTGCGTCACTACTTGATGTTGTCACACAGATCACGCGCCCTTCATTATGGCGCGTTTCATTGGCTTTGTCATTAAAAAAAATCAACTATAGGAAATTGTGAATGCAAATGTATCTCTCCTGACAAAGCCTCGTGCTAAACTCCATAATGTCTCACCTTTGGTTTGCGATATTTGTCTCAAACACCACTATGAAGTGATACTACATTCTATCAAATAGCTATGTATTCTCTTGTATACGTTCAACATTTCACCCTACAAACCTACTGTACTCGTGACACAGACTTCTGGTTGTAAATGGTTTTAAACCAGAACGAGGAGCGATAGAAATTCCCACAGGATCGCGTACAAACATATCTCTCTCCCTCTGTAGTGAAGTACCAAGGGTACAGATACCTGAACTAGCTAGCCTGGGGTTAATATGATGATTCAACTTATTTTGACAATAGTCCTATACAACAATACTACTTATGACCATTACATGTTTACCAAAAACAATCTACCTCTTTCTTTTTACATCGTAAACAGGAGCTATCTTCAGTCGACATGGCGACAGTAGCTTAACTGATGGCTATCAATTCATACATGTGTTCTGTCATCGTGACACACTTAACTACAACTGGATGGAACACGTTTTACGTTTCTCTTGGTATTTAATTCGAAGCCATTTGACAAACGTGCGTAGTGTTTACAATTGAGAACGTGGATACAAAGTGACAAAACAACGGAAATCAGAACGTTGCAAAGTAAGTTTGTGTGGAAATATCGGTTGCTGTTGACAAGTCTGGGTGCTGAAGTGTTACAAATGTAGTTATCCCAAAGGACTTTATGCTGTTTTTTTCAGCGAGATTTAAAACACAGGAGAGTTCCACAGAAGTGGTCGCCACTCCACTGTCACTCCCCCGTCTCTCATTGTGAGCACACTGGTATATCCTACGGTGTCTAAATAGCTTCTAGACCTCCAGTCTGTCGTTAAACGGGGATTACAACTGGCTTCAGAAATGTTATTATGTAAATCTCATTTACTGGCACTTATAGCACATTATTGTACATTACAAACCTTTCTTGTCCCTGACGACAGATACAAGAAAACTAAACTAAACGAAAACACTGGATGCCAAATAGAGGGGGAAAGTGTTGAAAGGATGGGTAAGCAACAGATAACCAGACACCAAACTGAAAAAAGCAACATAAATTTGGAAAGTAGAATATTACCAATAAACCACATAGGAAGCCAGGAATGAATCATCTCGGTGTGAAATTGATATCGATATACATATATATATAAATACATGCCTTCTCCCTAATACACATATATATATAAATACATGTCTACTCCCTAATACACATATATATATAAATACATGTCTTCTCCCTAATACACATATATATATAAATACATGTCTTCCCCCTAATACATATATATATAAATACATGACTTCTCCCTAATACACATAAATATATAAATACATGACTTCTCCCTAATACACATATATATATAAATACATGTCTACTCCCTAATACACATATATATATAAATACATGTCTACTCCCTAATACACATATATATATAAATACATGTCTACTCCCTAATACACATATATATATAAATACATGTCTTCTCCCCAATACATATATATATAAATACATGACTTCTCCCGAATACACATATATATATAAATACATGTCTTCCCCCGAATACATATATATATGAATACATGTCTTCTCCCTAATACACATATATATATAAATACATGTCTACTCCCTAATACACATATATATATAAATACATGTCTACTCCCTAATACACATATATATATAAATACATGTCTTCCCCCGAATACATATATATATGAATACATGTCTTCTCCCTAATACGTATATATATAAATACATGTCTTCTCCCTAATACACACATATATATAAATACATGTCTTCTCCCTAATACAAATATATATATAAATACATGACTTCTCCCTAATACACATATATACATAAATACATGACTTCTCCCTAATACACATATATATATAAATACATGTCTTCTCCCTAAAACACACATATATATAAATACATGTCTTCTCCCTAATACACATATATATATAAATACATGTCTACTCCCTAATACACATATATATATAAATACATGTCTCCTCCCTAATACATATATATATGAATACATGTCTTATCCCTAATACATATATATATAAATACATGACTTCTCCCGAATACACATATATATATAAATACATGTCTTCTCCCGAATACATATATATATGAATACATGTCTTCTCCCTAATACGTATATATATAAATACATGTCTTCTCCCTAATACACATATATATATTAATACATGTCTTCTCCCTAATACACATATATCTATAAATACATGTCTTCTCCCGAATACATTTATATATATGAATACATGTCTTCTCCCAAATACGTATATATATAAATACATGTCTTCCCCCTAATACATATATATATGAATACATGTCTTCTCCCTAATACGCATATATATAAATACATGACTTCTCCCTAATACACATATATCTATAAATACATGTCTTCTCCCGAATACATATATATATATCAATACATGTCTTCTCCCTAATACGCATATATATAAATACATGACTTCTCCCTAATACCCATATATATATAAATACATGTCTTCTCCCGAATACATATATATATATGAATACATGTCTTCTCCCTAATACGTATATATATAAATACATGACTTCTCCCTAACACCGTATACTGTTAATGCGAAGGGTATATCCTTCTTTGTTTATGATACAGTTTCATTTGGTACAAATTATAAAAATGTATTATACATTCCTCCTTAACACTGCTATGTAGTTGCAAATCGTCCGAAATCGGTGGTTCGTTCCTCTTTAATACGAAGATGTAGACAATATTCCCACTTGACGGAGCATTCCACCTCCATGCTAAGATATTTTTATACAAACTATTCCGTGTATAGTTTCATAAGTTGATGTTATAACATCCTTTTTAATCGTGGAATACAGTTATAAAAGATATACTTCTGGACAGCGTCAAAAGTCGGTAAGGTGTTACTCTTTTTTTAACCCTTTTACCCCTAGATAACTTTAGTAGACTCTACCATACACTTATATGGACGAATCTATTGTGGTAAAATGGTTAATACTGAGATGCACAAAGTGACCAATGGCAATATGTTTGTGGAGTATCCCTCCTTAATCATGAGGTATATACATGTACAAGATATAATGTGTACAGTTTGATAAGTTGGTGATGAATTTCTCTTTAATATTTGGATTAATTACAAGACTGTAATTAGCGTCAAAATGGTAGTGGGGCGATGATTGTCGTTTCTTCGCCTTATAACGCGAAATAAGGAAGAGGTGAAATGGCACAAATCAGTCACCATACAAATCAGTCACCATACAAATCAGGCACCATACAAATCAGCCACCATACAAATCAGCCAACGTACAAATCAGCCACCGTACAAATCAGGCACCGTACAAATCAGCCACCATACAAATCAGTCACCGTACAAATCAGCCACCGTACAAATCAGCCACCATACAAATAAGGCACCGTACAAATCAGTCACCATACACAAGTTGGTGGTACATCCCTCTTTAATACTGAGATGTCGGCAATCTCATACATTGGCGGGGTAATCCTCCTTAATTCTGAAATGCGGTATATCGACGATCTTAACCAGTTCCAGTCAGATTTGTCTTTTCACTCTAGGGCTTTGAGAGGCGACCGAGCGAGCATTCACATGACTGATTTAATTCAACTGTTCCGTTCTCATTTGAAAATTGAATAAACGTTATGGATTTGTGATGTTTAAAACATTTATCTGGTCGTCACACAATAAGCCCACACGTCATCAGCTGTCACGTGACATGACCATATCAGAGATGCAGCAGACATTTCTTTACAAAACCGCTTTAGCATGACCAAGTCGAGGGTAAGTCGATAAACTCTTTATATCAAAATAAGCCTCGTCCCTTTCTGGATATTTCAACTATGATCAACATATATGAACGTTCTTGCCACCAAATATATAATCCCTTTTAAAATTGCTAGCGACTTTATTTAACGGGTTAGTAAAACAAAAGTCCGGTAAACAATAGGCATTTGCTTGATGTGCAATTGACTAATATAATCTGCCCCTACCTTGAGGGTGTGACAGAGAAATCCCCAACCCGAGCGGTTATGTATTTGATTTTCTTACCCCGTACTCTGCCGAGGATTATACTGTTAGACCCTCAAGGTAGAGAATGATTATTTTTCGTCCATCATGCCAGTCCGATTAGAAAAACGGGAGACAATTCAGTCAGAGGTGGAAGGAAAATGTAACTGAAACTTGGTGGTAACTTAAGTTCTGAAAATATTGAAGAAAACCTATTTTTACTTAATTTTCAAGACTGAGGAGACTATAATTTTCCTGCGTTTCGTAGTGTAGCAGGAAACATTTGTCTGTTCAGGTTCGACCAGACACGTGTACAGGTATTCAATATTCATGAGTTGTTTGTACGGGTGCACGAGATATTCGTGTTAAGTGCTAGGGAGTAGTGAACAGGTGTATAGAGTGGGCATCCTAGCCTCAGAGCTCACAGGCATACGGTCATTTTTTTTAATTTTTTTTTTAATATTTTGTTTAGAAAAGATCAGATGTGACGACAGCAGTTTTAGAGAAAATGTTTGTTTTGTGTCTTGATTGACATATCATTGGAGATATTGTAAACGTGAAGCAAACAAATGTTGTACATTTCATTATAAATTGTACCTGTAATACATATGTTACAATGACTAAGTGTTCAGCGTCATAAGGTTTTCCAGAGTTTTTGCCTTGTCAGTTTTATCTCTGGTTTTTAGCCCAGGACGTGAGAAAACATTGATTGTTGACATTGCAAATGAGTGAGAGAGTTGTTGTATACATATGTTGTTGACTCTCGTACATGTGAAGATGGTGATTGAATAAACGCCGCTCCATCGTCGCCTCCAGTGAGCAGGCTCATCCTATTTCATAGTTGTGTTATGTAGTGTGCCTAGATAGGCAGACGGGTAGGGCTACTGTCCAGTATAGGACAGACCTCCTACATCAAATGCTTCGCTTCATGAAATTCAATGCGACCGACGGACAGTGTATCAACAGGAAAAATAACATTTAATCGTAGAAATAAACAAATTGAAAACAAGTCATATTGTAACAGGAGGTCCACATCATTATTTCAATTAACCGAGTGGAGTATAGATGGTCTGGGTTGGGTGCTGCAGTGACTGTGTT
>NW_018407609.1:251529-271250 GCF_002113885.1 Mizuhopecten yessoensis
TGTCTGGGTTTGGTGCTGCAGTGACTGTGTAACAGTGGAGCATAGATGGTCTGGGTTGGGTGCTGCAGTGACTGTGTAGCAGTGCAGTATAGATGGTCTGGGTTGGGTTCTGCAGTGACTGTGTTGTAACAGTGGAGTATAGATGGTCTTGGTTGGGTGCTGCAGTGACTTTGTTGTAACACTGGAGTATAGATGGTCTGGGTTGGGTGCTGCAGTGACTGTGTAGCAGTGCAGTATAGATGGTCTGGGTTGTGTTCTGCAGTGACTGTGTTGTACAGTGGAGTATAGATGGTCTGGGTATGGTGCTGCAGTATAGATGGTCTGGGTTGTGTTCTACTGTGTTGTACAGTGGAGTATAGATGGTCTGTGTTTGTTGCTGCAGTGACTTTGTTGTAACAGTGGAGTATAGAGGGTCTGGGTTGGGTGCTGCAGTGACTTTGTTGTAACGGTGGAGTATAGATGGTCTGGGTTGGGTTCTGCAGTGACTGGGTTGGGTGCTGTAGTGACTGTGTTGTCACAGTGGAGTATAGATGGTCTGGGTTGGGTTCTGTAGTGACTGTGTTGTACAGGGGAGTATAGATGGTCTGGGTATGGTGCTGCAGTATAGATGGTCTGGGTTGTGTTCTACTGTGTTGTACAGTGGAGTATAGATGGTCTGGGTTGGGTTCTGTAGTGACTGTGTTGTACAGTGGAGTATAGATGGTCGGGGTTGGGTTCTGTAGTGACTGTGTTGTACAGTGGAGTATAGATGGTCTGGATTGGGTGCTGCAGCGACTGTGTTGTACAGTGGAGTATAGATGGTCGGGGTTGGGTGCTGCAGTGACTTTGTTGTGACAGTGGAGTATAGATGGTCTGGGTTGGGTGCTGCAGTAACTGTGTTGTACAGTGGAGTATAGATGGTCGGGGTTGGGTGCTGCAGTGACTTTGTTGTGACAGTGGAGTATAGATGGTCTGGGTTGGGTTCTGTAGTGCCTGTGTTGTACAGTGGAGTATAGATGGTCGGGGTTGGGTTCTGTAGTGACTGTGTTGTACAGTGGAGTATAGATGGTCTTGGTTGGGTGCTGCAGTGACGTTGTTGTAACACTGGAGTATAGATGGTCTGGCTTGGGTGCTGCAGTGACTGTGTAGCAGTGCAGTATAGATGGTCTGGGGTGTGTTCTGCAGTGACTGTGTTGTACAGTGGAGTATAGATGGTCGGGGTTGGGTGCTGCAGTGACTTTGTTGTAACGGTGGAGTATAGATGGTCTGGGTTGGGTTCTGTAGTGCCTGTGTTGTACAGTGGAGTATAGATGGTCGGGGTTGGGTGCTGCAGTGACTTTGTTGTAACGGTGGAGTATAGATGGTCTGGGTTGGGTTCTGCAGTGACTGGGTTGGGTGCTGTAGTGACTGTGTTGTCACAGTGGAGTATAGATGGTCTGGGTTGGGTGCTGCAGTGACTGTGTAGCAGAGCGGTATAGATGGTCTGGGGTGTGTTCTGCAGTGACTGTGTTGTACAGTGGAGTATAGATGGTCTGGGGATGGTGCTGCAGTGACTTTGTTGTAACAGTGTAGTATAGAGGGTCTGGTTTGGGTGCTGCAGTGACTTTGTTGTAACACTGGAGTATAGATGGTCTGGGATGGGTGCTGCAGTGACTTTGTTGTAACAGTACTGTGTTGTAACAGTGGAGTATAGATTGTCTGGGTTTGGTGCTGCAGTGACTGTGTAGCAGTGCAGTATAGATGTTCTGGGTTGTGTTCTGCAGTGACTGTGTTGTACAGTGGAGTATAGATGGTCGGGGTTGGGTGCTGCAGTGACTTTGTTGTGACAGTGGAGTATAGATGGTCTGGGTTGGGTTCTGTAGTGCCTGTGTTGTACAGTGGAGTATAGATGGTCTTGGTTGGGTGCTGCAGTGTCTTTGTTGTAACACTGGAGTATAGATGGTCTGGCTTGGGTGCTGCAGTGACTGTGTAGCAGTGCAGTATAGATGTTCTGGGTTGTGTTCTGCAGTGACTGTGTTGTACAGTGGAGTATAGATGGTCTGGGTATGGTGCTGCAGTGACTTTGTTGTAACAGTGGCTCTATTGGAAAGAAAAGACATCGGCATTAGAATGGTTCCACCGCGAAACTAAACACGAAAACACATCCAGCACACACAGGTTTGTCAATGCTTGTAGGTATTACACAAGTGTCACCGGACCAGTTGTTAGTGCAGAAAGACAGCGCCTGTGAAATCCACATATAGTATTGATTGCATTCATTAATATATGTGTGTTGTAAAGCGCCTTATAGTGTTGTTGAAGGCGCTATGTCAAATGTTGTGTAATATAAATAACAAAACATGTTGATTGGTAAGTTCAGTATGGTCGTCACGGCTAGTGTACGGTATCAGATCTAGAACGTTAACGTTGTAGCTAATGATCTGTGTCAGGTCTCACCAGCCGTGACGTTCACTACCTGGACACTAGCACAGCTGTTGGACTTCTCTAGACACCTTACATAAAACAGTGCGACATGAAATATACTGATATACATCTGCTGTGAACGGTTGACGGAACGTGGAGACATCGTGTGGTCTGATATTAAAATTACAAAACAGTGTTGCAGCATGCTACTTTGCCATCACACGGGGTTTGAACTTCTCTTTTTCAACGTACATACCGGTACGAACGGTCAATTGGCCCTTAAGGTTACTCGACACATCGCCATCAGCGGCCATTTTCATGACGTACTTCCGAAAAAAGTACAGCGGACCGAATATTTCCGAGCGAAATGTGCCCATACACCGTAAAAAGTAACTCTCCAGCTTTGAAAAATACAAAAACATACTCAATCACTTGTAATTATCCCGGGGAAAATATAAAGTTTCATTTAGATAAAATATGAAAACTTCCAAGTGTAAGAACTTGGGGTAAGGATTCAGTCGTTCAGAATCTATTGTCCCAACATCAATGGACATGACTTGACCTTTCTTCCCTTAATGTGACCTTGACCTGTACGTTGTAAAGTGACCTATAGATGGTGTGCGACAAGTACCTAGTTGTAACATATAGTTCCTCAATTCCTCATAAAAATAGCCAACCGTTCAGAGGTTGTTTCCCGGACAAGCATTAGCATGATTTGAGCTTGATCATTTACAGTGACCTTGACCTTTGAGATTTGTACGCGAAACTTTGCCTTATAAGGATACAATCATCTCTGAATTTCCAAAAAAATTCGTAGGTTTTTGACCAGATAATAAGGCTCGACGGACAGACGGATGGACGTGATGGAGCCTTACGATTTCCCCGGTAGGTGATTTGTACTGTAAGATCGATGAGCCGAATTGTTTATTGTATGTTCCTCTACATAAACATAGAAACACCTAACACAGTTACTATAGGACTGGGCCACAGAGTTCTAACCCCGGTATGACCCCATTGTACACTAAGTGTGCTGTTGATAAATTAATTTAATACTTTTTCATAAAACTCATGCTATGTAGTGGGGGGTTTCAGGAATGATTATATGTACAGCTATTCCCATGCCGGTAAAGGTTTCCGGTTCATAGTTGTTGACAGTGGCACGTGGATCCGAAGGAAATAATTACACTTGTAAACAAGATAAACAGAAAGGATCCAACTATGTTTCTGTTTTTTAAGTAAGCTTTCGTCAGCATTTCTTACTAAGTGAATGACGTATCTGTAGAAATAATATTAAAGCGAGTTGTCTGTCACGTGATTACTGTCGGTGTATGATCCTCCAGACATCGTTGTTTTATCTTGGCCATTTCGGACAGAACTGATCTGTAATGCGACCTAACTCCTCACTTATATCGATCCCTCGTACAAAACGCTGAAAACACGCATCCTTTACATATATCTGTTATCATAAAACACGGACCGTGTATATATCATAACAATCGGTCTCGTGAGTACGTGAGCGCGAGGTTCCTCTGGTACTTCAACTGAGGGCCGAGGTCGCTATATAGCAGTAAATCTATACCCTATATAGTGGCTTATGTTTACATATTTCTGCTGTCTCGGTAAATCATCCGGAAATAAGTATCAGTTAGTTATATTAACCTGGAAATCTCACGCGACCGTCTGCTGAGCGGTCTGAGGTTTATAGGATTTGAACCCGTGAACCGGCAGAGAGGGGCCACATACATGCATGTTGAAGCACTAAGGACCGGAGTTTGATTAGTCAAGTACTCGTTCACTCTATGTAAAACCCAATGATCATACCGGACTTGTAGAACGAAGACCACCTAAGCCTAGAGCATCAGATATCGAGATCAATATCTTCGGTCTGTAAAAACATGGGATTCTTTTTAAGACTCAATTTCCGCCAATAGCTTTTAACGACACCAGGAAAAGACAAATCAATTTGAATCCCATATACATATGTAGACGTTCTATTTCGTGATGCATTAGGGCAAAAGTACACCACGTGATATAAACTAGGATATCCATTGGCTGTTTGTAAAATGATGTGCTTTTCATTTTAGTGCAGTATATTTATCGATCTACATTGAAAAAAGGTTACGACCTTCAGAAAGGGATGAGTTTGGTAGGCTGTTATACAGTATAGTTCAGTGTATGTACAGTTGTATTCGAAACAGCGTAGGACACAGCCGGTCGACAAAGGCGACCAAAACCTTGATTGTCAAAAGATGGATAGTTACTGGCCCAAAAATAAATCATTGGGCGAGTACATTATTATTCTCAAAATCGTAGTTTACTCCCATAAATAAACCATCCCAATTTCGGAACACCCATTTTCGGAAATCCTGCACAAGTTGTAAGTTTTCTTCGCTGTAAGTTACTATTTAATGTTGTTTGGTCTGCCGTATCACCAGTACTGGTTGCAGACCAATTCTCGCCAAGTACCAATTCTCGCAAAAATCGCGTGTATTGTGCGATGTCACGCGAATTATCGTGGGGGGTTTTCCACGCATAATCCAAAGAAGCTGTATTTTTAACGATATAGGCAAAGATTTAAGACTTAGCTGTCCTGTACGCCGGAGTATCAGGTAATGAACCCTAAGTCGCCCCAAAATCGCCAGCTGATCGTCATGGGGGTCACGTGACTATTTTTATCTAAAAATTCCTACCAGGTGAATTCAGTGACAATGAAGACAATGGGAATGAGGGGAGGGTTTTTAGGGTTATATGTCGGGAGGGTTTGATGAAGAATAAAGCACATCTATTTATATTGCTTTTATTGGCATTTTTTATTGCTCGACACTGAAAAAAATCTTAGTAAAATAATTGGGCTACCAATATTCATTTTTGGCCTGTGAAATATTTTTTGTACTCGCCCAAAAAATTGTTTTGGGCCAGCCGAAGTAAGTGCAGGTTATCGTATGAACGGAAAACTACAGTTGAACTCTGGTGTTTTGCGTGCATTGGCCAGGGATTCGTTACCGGAAGAACATTGTAGAGGGCGGAGCTCTCCCTAAAGGTAACACGTATGTTAGAAAAATAAAGATTATTCACAATACCTATGGAACTGAAAAACAGTCGCACGCGCTGTAGTCTCTGCCATCTTGATCTCGAAACAAGTTCTGAATCTCGTTTGCCGAATCTCTAACAAACGTTATATTTTTGTAAGGTCTAAAAATTATACATGTATCTAACTATAGGATACTAAAATATTTGATACTTTCCGGTTAAAGATATAAATTCTCTTGACATAACGTTACCAATGGTCGAATTATTGTGTCGTCTGCAGTGTAGTCTCGTTCAATCAGACGCTTGCGCAGACAATAAGAGTCTGGTTGAACGAGACTATCTGCAGTGGTATCAATCTCCACGCAGAGTTACGGTCCTTGCACTCCCTACGACAACTCTGGGTAGAGATTGCAGTGGCATATATTGTAAAAACAAAACATCAACAAAACAACGTGCTGGTTGTCAACAAAGAGGGAGTTAACCACAGTGATGCAAAATGATAGGATAAAAAAACATATAATTATTTTCATAAGAATTTAGGCATTTTTTAATTGATATTTTGCATGAAAAAAAATAGAAGAAAAAAATTGAATCCATAACAATTTCATTTTTGATAACTATCTCACAGCGTTTTTTTATTCATAAAAGAAAATCTGCTGTTTTACAAATCTTCACGATTTGGAAAAAAAATCTATACAGTTTTATGTGCTGAACTGAGGAAACAATACATTTTCTCTATTGCTAAAACTATACATATAGTCAGTAAGTTGATGAAACAAATGATATATAGATTTATTGACTCTCTTGGCTGCAATGATAGGTATTGAAAAATGACAAAAATTGTGATTTCGCATATTCTTCCTATTTCCAATAGAAACTTAATACAAATCCAGTTTTTGTTGCATTGAATAAATTAATTTTTACACATACAAATGTATAAAGCACAAAAATTGTAAAATACTTTGCATAAATTTTCTCTGGATACAATATTTATAAATCAAGAGCTCAACCTTGGTATGGCTTGAAGTTAAGTTTGATGTAATCCAAAGGGCTAATTCTTAAAGATATAATATATATATATGTATATCTTTTCGAGGATATCAGAAAACCATGCTTTATACATGATTTACAATATCTATCCTAATATGTTTTATTTCATTGTCTTTGTAGAATATGCGGCACTTGATTTTTGCAATGGATTCAAGAGGTGCAAAGTTAAATACTTATATAGAGTCTAATGAACCTTTCGCATTCTCACATTAATGTCATGTCATCATACTCCCAGGCAGAAAACATCAAGATATCAAACATCTTGTCAGCTGAAAAATCGACAACATCACATTTTGTTATAAACTGCGCAGAATTTGGATTGTCCTTGCTGCAGGCATTTGTAATTTAACAAATAAAATTACTCATTCCGGTTGAACTGAGATAGAGTATGTTAGATCTCATTAAGTGTGCAGTTTATCATTTCTGAATTTCAGTCACTTGAAAATGTTTTTGTGAAATTCACATGTCTTTCATCTGTTTCTCTTGAAAAAATTCGTCATGTCAATACATTGAAAAGAAACTGCAGTATTCTATGTATTCAGAAGAGGAAAGACAACTACAGCAAAAACACTTAGAGGAAGATTTGAAAACTATTAATTCTGCATTACTTGCTTTTACCACACCTGTGAGATGGGATCGCGACCTTTTGTTATGTTCCACAAAGAATCGTGGTAGAAAAACAATACATCAAAAAAATGTATGAAGACATCATACAAAGATGTGTATGATGGAGTGCATCCTAATGATGTGCTGTTAAATAAATGGTATTATTACTTGTATTTGTCTGTCGCTAGTGACATAGAAGTAAAACGAGCAATTCAATTTGAAGAAGCAATAAATGATCCCGAGTCCAATTTCAATGAGAATGACACTTGGGACTTCAAGCGAAATTAATTTGTAACTACCTAAGCAAATACATGTAGCAAATTCCATTTTGTATATATACAATTGTATAAGTGGGTGACATGCCAGTCGCTAACTGCACGTTTTAACTCGTCTGAACCAGGGAAATTCCCGATCAAACTTTGTCATCCATTTCTTTATTTTTGTGTTAGTAAACTTTTAACATGTTTGACTTCTCAAGAACTAAAGACAATGTTTAACCAATCTTGGTCAAAAAACATTCTTGTGTTATTTTGTATAAATTCCATATATATATATATCATCATGAATTTAGCTAGATAGAAGCATATCCTATCATTTTGTCGATTTTCAAAATGTGGAGCATATATCAACTACTTATACATGTTATAGCAACAAGACCAACCTGGAAAGGTAGCATGGTAAGTGTGTGTGTTAACGTGTTGACAATAACCTATTTTACGTAAATGTACAAATGCAGTTTACTCAATTGTTTTCTAACTCCCTCAGCATACCAACTGCGACCTTTCATTATGTTTACAGGCATTTCATTCTGATTCAGCGACAGTTTTCAAGAGGCCTAGTTATACAAGTTTTTTCAGTCTTCCATCAAACTCAAAGTCAAGACAAATATACACTGTATAGCTATACATGTAGGTCCGATTTAGTAATTTAACATATCACTCAATGCTTGAAAGAGTACAGTACCGATAGTCCGATACATTTACAACCTGGCTCCGCCCTCACTAACGGTCGTGCCGTAAACATACATGAACAGTTTATTTCCATTGCATTGCAAACGCAATAACATTCCTGTCATATACATTGTATATACATACATGTGTCGCGTATGCACTTTCTTACATGAATTATGAACGTCACAAACCTGTAAAGCATGCTATGATTACCATTTTAATGCACAAAAAGAAAATAGTATAGATTTTAAAGCAATTTTCTTTTGAATACTAGTGTGGATTTAAAAATGCAAATAAAACATCTCCTCTGTGTCTGTAAGAAAGTAGAAATGTATAACCTAATTTACACATGACAAGCGCTTTTCACAAACCCATCAATTATAGATTCGATCAATATCTTTGCCGTGTCCTGTCTGGGCTCGTTTTGACAATGAACCTAAGGGAAAAAATAGGACTCTGATTGACCTTAATTTCTAGAATAACACAAATCATTCTGTATTTACATACCTTGTAGGTTATTTCGAAGACATTTGGATGTAATCAATTCTTATTTAACTACAATACATAGGAATTCATTTTCAGTAGTTTGTCTATGTAGCCACGATCGTATGAACTCATCAAGTGATATGTTGTCGTCAACAACAAACACAGCCACAGTAACGTATGGACTATAGAAAGGTTCGTGTGTCACAACCATTGAAGTGTTTATGTGTGTACCCTGTCACCATCATCAGAAAAATAACCGGTAAAGTGAATGTACATACATTTGTTACAAGACAGCACGTACAATTCAATAGGAATACCTGCAAAGTCCCTATTGTCTGTAAACATGGGATTCGCGGAAATAATATTGGTCGTTATAATGAGGTTCTAAGTATACAAGTACTAAAGCTATAATTCTGTCAACCTATAACGAGTTAATATCATCACTGACACAAAGCATGTTTGGTTTGCCTTCCCGTCGAAAGTTTTACGCTTACATTTCGTTTAATAGCCTACTTTACTGTGTGTAATGTTTTAATATTCCGTGTGTATGCAGACATGGGGAATCAACTTGCACGTTAAATGAATAATATGATGTGATATCATCTTAAAGATAGTGAATGCTAGTGAATTATTTGTTGTATAACAAAATATGGAGATCGACGATACAGACTGGAACATAAATCGGAAGTCTAAACAATACTAGTCTTAATAATGACACAACGAAACGGTTTGGTGTTTGATCTGTATTCAATAAAACGATAGCACAGTTTCGGTGTGGAGAATTCCTATCACTGTCTAAACTCTATAAATGGCCTTGTTACTTGATTCTGAAGTTATCATTGAAGATACGCTGTAAACAATGTTATATTTGTATTTTCTTTACAATGATGAACAACATTTAATCGATAATAAGAAGAGGATTCGGAAACACGCCAATTTCTAATATAATTACATTAGATTACCATGTGCTGATCCAATTTTCCATTTGGGTTCTATTCGGCGTTTTTAAGCAACATTTTATCGTTCAATCCATCCTCAGTTGTACAACTCGTAAAAACATTCAGAGAGCGTGCACATCTCCGTGGTACCTTTCTCCAATCGGTTGGATAATAATTTAAAAGCGATTTAGATGTGCGAGAATATTGTGTATTTTACTGATATTGCTAATATTGTGAGACTGTTATGAAATATCTTGGTCCCTAAATAGACCTTAAACATACCTACTTTAGATTTTCAACTCTCCGCCAGGTTACGCTTCAAAAATAATATCAAAGAGCGCAGTCCAGCGAAGAGAAATGGTACATTGTACTAAGGCAGGTAATCCAGTCTTATGTTTCTAAAAAAAGTGAGGACGCGGTCAATTAGTATTCTGCTCTGAACACATAGGAGTTATTAACCTTGAATTTAAGAAGATTACTTTCCGTAAATCATTTGTTGATGAAAGCAGAGTTGGAATCGCGTTATTGGTAAAGGAAAAGTTGGATATATCTGAATTCTAAAGGGTTTGAGTTATCAATATATTCTTGCTTATAACCAGAAAGATGTTATACAAACCAATTACCAACCACGCGGGATGTTAATAATACTAGATAATACCTTGCTAACGGAGGGGTCGAATAGTGGGTATATAGACAGTGACATAAGGAGAAAATAAGGATTATTGATTTATTTATTTTATATAAGGATGAATCGTGACAGAAGAGTAAATTACTGATAATTCTGTCGAGCCAGACATAAAAAGGGTGAAGATAAATAGCCTTTACTGGTACATAATGCAGGAAAATGTGTTGTTATCAGGTCCTATTCGTCCAGACACGTCATGCCTAACGTTACACAGACCCCGGTGAGGGGGAACTGACTTGTTGTCGCAGCACTTACCGATAAAACACCCGTAACGTCGTGATGCCTTATTTGGTCATGCACGCTATCAAGTGTCCGTCATAGGATACATTTCCCGGAATGATCAAAGTACTTAGAATTTAATCCACCTTTGTAATTGTAAAATACATTTATAATAAATGCGTACTTTTTACGTCATCGAGCTTTCTTTTTTTTTCTCCACAGAACATAATTAAGTAATCTTTCGGAAATCGGCGACATACTTTGATATCAAAGTGTAAAGCGGGAAATAGTTTATAACCTACACCGATCAGCGGAGCACAGAGTAAACTCGGTACACGACACATTAACTTGCTGTGGCCAGAGGCATTTTTCGTGTAATTTTCTTTTAGAGTTTCCGGGGTTTACCAAGTGGAATTAATGCTAGAATCGTTGTGCCTTATATAGTTCCTCTTACTGCATCAGTATTTTAATAGGTTTTTGACTTGGAAAGTAACTGTACATGTTTTATTCAGCATGTTTGCTCTTTGAGAAGTTTATTTCATTCTATGTTACTTTAACTTATAGAAACCAGAACATAACTTTATTTGGCCTTAGAACTTAAGTACTATAGTGCATGACCTTTGTCTAAATAAAGAGTGCATAGCAGTGCACGTGTTCCATTGCTTTGTTTGATTAAGCAGCGATATGTATGTACGTAAATGTACTTGGCAAGCTGATAACACATGATTATCGACTAGTTTACTCTAAATAAGTACACTTAGATGAAGAGGATTCCATTAATAGCAGGATATCGAACCGGAAGCGGATGTAGACTACGGGTCGAAATAGATTTGTTGATTTCATATATAATACCATTTATCGAGCTATTGCTCCATCGCTTCAATACAGAGACAGTTGAACGTAAGATAAATTTCACGTAATAGTATATCGCTTATTAGAATGCAGATCCTGTAAAACGCTTACACGTTTGTGGAACAGTATAAATCCCGGACTCGTTAGCCCGGAAAACATGTTTCTCCGTTAATGCAAATTTTCAGATCACCCGTAAAAATCTTACAATAATGTATTTATCCAGTTTCCCGTATCCTCGATTAGAACGGGAAGCATATAGCATTTATTTGATACCGACAGTATATTTTCAGTATATATGAAGTATAAGTGTAGTACAACTTAAGTGTATGTAGCACATGAATGAATGAAAAAAACAGTACATGCGCAGTTTGTGTTCAGTATATTTGTATTTTGTACAAGTAAAGACATGGAGGCAGAAACAACAAGATACATATATGTTGTATAAGCCGTATACATGAAGTTTACTTTGCACGAAGTGCAAACAAAGTTTACTCACACCACACTTGTAGGGCACATATAGTATATTATTCGCAGTTTGTATAAATTGTACTATTCACATAGGAAGTGTATGGAAGTGTATGTTAAGAACATATTAAGTATTAATGCAGTATATAAGTGAAGTATACAGTACATTATGCAATATAAAACTAATAAGTAAAGTCTATGTACATTAGAAGTACTTACCCAGCAGGTCAGCGATAGCCAGATTGACGAGGAAGAAGTTGGCGATGTTCCTCCTGAACCGTTTGTTGATACACAACATGACTAGAACAAACGTGTTCCCTATTAGGGCCAGGAAGAACACTGGGATATAGATACAAAGAAGGGCAATCTTCTCAGGTTTATGGTACTCAAACAGGGTATCCTCGAACTCGCCATTAAGGTCCATAAAGGGAATGGAAAAGTTCGGGTTGTAATAATCGTACGACCAATTCATGGCTGATTAAAAGTTCACTAACAAATAAATCCCAAAATTGACACACGAATAACACAAATACGTATTCAACCGAAAATAGTTTCGAAATTATACACACGCGCAAAAACTACATCAAAACAGACCAAAAGCTGACATCGGGACTATTTCTCATCGGAACACTCCCAGAAATGTCTTGATTTAAATTAATTAAAAAATATAAAGAGTTCCAGAATGTTGGAGAAAATTAATAATTGTACAATCTTCCAATAATGTAGTTAATATTTACTACGTGCAAACTCACGAAAATTTGAGCTCGCGAATATTAAAAGTTAATTGAATCTAAACATAACCTCGACAGGAGTGATGAGAACTCGAGAGTATCAGTATCGAATTCGCACAATTACACCATATGTACTGTTGTAAACAGTGGTGATATTTATATCGACAAACTCTAGTCCTATCAATGTATGTATGAGGCGCGTCAATACTAAAGCTAAGTCACTGACGAGAACGTCTCCAATATACTCGGTATACTCAGTAAACAATATCGTCGATCAGTTATCCTTGACAGGCCATATCCAAAACGATCACTGCATAGCGGCGATTAGTTCAAGGCAATGCGCATCAAAAACCTTCCAATAGATGTCTTCCAGAAGGCGACTTCACGCTGATATGTGGTTTGCTCTGAGCGTCAATACCAACAACTTCTCATCGGTATTTTTGAATCTTCACTAGGAAACATTAAAATGTGCACAAGTCATTGTTTTAACACTCTGGCATTTGTTTTAACTTCCTCGATATTCTCTCAGGTAAGTTCGCCGTTTCGATCGATATCTACAAGTAATTAGTTAACATTACCGGTAATTAACCAGCCAGAAGCATCGGCAGAGTTCAATCAGCCGCACGTTTTTATATCTAGATAAAAATTGTACCACAAGGTGGAATCATTCTATGTCTACTTAACATTTAATTTCCTTAGGAGACGGCAACTAAGCATGTATCATCAAACCGACAAACGTCCTTCCTATTTATAATGAAATGTATACTCCTAGTTTTTGTCATTGAAGCCTACTCCACGAGGAGCTAAACACAGGTGAAGAGGCATAATTAGGTTAAGGCGATGTAAGATGCAAATAATTGTCCAAACCTTGGCGAGGAGAGCGGATTGAGTATAATCCCGCCTTTACATCTTTCCCGCCAATATAATCCATCGTAGGCTCTCCATCAATAGTGTCGTCTAGATCTGCTTTAACCTTTCAGCTCGCGCACCGGTTGACGACTGTTCCAAGCTCTCCCCTTTCACTGTGAAGGTATATACATGCTGCACGCTCACATAGCTCCCAGTTAAAGAGCGTTTCTGCCGATCGGTGCCACGATAGCAGGACGAACGGGGTCTTCTCAGGGTGTTTAGCCTGGAGTATCGTCAGACTCAGATTGTTTTATTCCTTGTGTAACACACATCGGAGAGTAGAGTATATTACAAATGTACAATGATACGGGTATACAATAATAGTCATTAATCGTGCAGTACTTCAAAATGACATATATATTAAGAGACATCATTTTACACTGAAATACACCATCATCGTAAGGTTCCGATACAGTGAAATCATAATAATAGTATATTACAATGATAATACTGCTATGATAACTTTCAATGACGTACGTTACAGGTAATGATAACTGGATTAATATATACTAAAGAAAAAAAAGAAACTGTGCATGCGGAGAATTGTTATAGAATATGTATTACCAACTGTATATACATGAATATTCACACACATGACCGAGTATGACACATACACACTATCCGTGTGTCATTGACAGTTTTTCCCGTGCAGTTTGCTCTCTATAGGTGTTGACCAGTTTGCACGTTTTTCTCGTCTAGCCATCCAATTCGAAAATGAAAGTTTATTTGTCAACTGTTGGGTCACTCTGTTGAGACCAGTGAACAGTAAAAACAGCATTATAACGTCTTAATTTGTGATTAATGCTATGCCGAGGCTCAATTAAAATGACCGCCTCCGGATTATTGGTATGCTTCAAGCTGGTATGGGCCAAGCCGTTGTCTCTACACGTTTTCATGTCCATCGAAACACAATCCGGGATTTGTGGAGACGACATCAACAGTTTGGCCACGTCGGCGATCGACCTCGTGCGGGACGTCCACGTGTGACGTCAACAGGACAACCATATTCGACTTGTCCATTTGAGAAATCGCTCCCAAACGGCAAGTTTGACTGCACGGACAATCCCTGGGTTGCTACCAATAAGCCCGAGAACTGCACGGAACCGATTGCGTGAACGAGCTATCCGTCCGCGACGTCCTGCAATCCGCGCAGTTCTTCTGCCACGTCATCATGTAGCACGTCTGGACTGGTGCAGAAGGCATCTGCGATTTACTAGACGGGATTGGGCAGGCATTTTGTTTACGGACGAGTCGCGAGTCCATCTGGATACATTTGTAGTAGTGACGGCCGTTCCAGAGTGTATCGTCGCGTTGGAGAACGTTTCCGTGACGCGTGTGTGGTACAACGACGTTCTTTCGGCGGAGGCAGCGTTATGATTTGGGGCGGCATCACAGCCAACGGGAGAACGCCTCTGGTGGTTGTTACTGGAATTTGAACGCGCTACGTTACCGTGACGAGATCCTCCGGACCCACGTCGTTCCATTCGTGCAAGGGCAGCAACGTCACATTACGCTACAAGAGGACAACGCCAGGCCACACACAGCTCATGTCGTTATGGACTTTCTGGCCCAACAGAACGTTGACGTGTTGCCCTGAACACGTCTGGGATGAAATGAAGCGCAGATTACGGGCATTACCTTTTCAACCGGTAACGTTGGCTGATTTGCCTGCAGCGTTGGTACAGATCTGGAATGCCATCCAACAAGCATTCTTGAACCGTCTGATAGGCTCCATGCGTCAACGTTGCAAGGCTTGCATTCAGGCAAATGGTGGACATGCGAGGTTTTAACTTTGTGAACTCAGTATTGACCCCTGCTGTGTTTACGTCACTCCTGAGCGGAACTTATTGATTCCATAACGTGGAAAATGGAATGCAACTGTTAATAAATAACAAATGAATTGTCCCTGAAAACCTTGTTGTTCTACGTCATACACATTTATTTTTAAAACACATTTTAGGCATGCACAGTTTCTTTTTTCTGCTAGTATATTTACATACATTGTATCACACATATGTCACGAATAAATACACTCTAGTAGAACGGCAAGAACAGTAAAATACACTGCCATAGTGTAATAAATACGATGTTACACCTGACATAAGGTGACAGTGATATTATAATATAGAAAATACTCGTCGATGTTTCGACGTTGTTGATTATGATTAATTTACCATATATTTTATATCACACAGGAAAGGTAATGAACGGGCACAATCATCGTTTTTTACACAAAACACATGACATAATACAAATATCGTATCAAATATGGTATACTTGAATGAACATTTACAGGAAAAATGAGATAAAATATTATACAGTGCTATTACGACGTTTTAAACTAAAAAAACAGGAATTATCCTAATTTATTCAATTCCTTAATGTTTTGAGTAGTAAATAACTGAATCAATTCGGTCGTTTGTAATAAAAAGACTTAATAAACTTGCGCCTTAAGACGTTATAAAAGTTACACTTTAATATAAAATGAAACTCATCTTCAATATCATTAGAGTTACATAAGTTACAGAATCTTTGTTCTCTAGGAAGGTTTCTATATCTTCCCAGTTCAATATTTAAATTATGAGAGCTAAGTCTAAAGCGAGCTAAAGTCTTTGTATATGAGTTATTAATTAGTTTTATTAAATATGATTGCACAGAAAAAATATCTATTAGATGTTGATAAAGGAATCCTTTCGGAGTTGTTTGGATATTAGTTAATATTTCCTGCCGGTAAAAGTCTAAAAGTCTTTGCTCAATGGCTGTATAGATATTTCTATCATTGCTAACATTTTCCCAAAGGTAAGGTAATCCCAATTTGTTGAGTTCAGTGCGGATATCTAGAATCCAATTACCATTTGACAAAATTCTTTCCTCGTAACATGTTTTTAAAATGCAATTATTCGAAGTTTTTAATTTTAACCAATATTTCAAAAAAATCAGTTTTCTACATACAGACAATGGTAATCTTCCTAACTCACAATAAACTAAATTATTACACGTACTCTTCTTGACTCCGAGTAGCCTTTTACAAAAATGTATGTGTATCTTTTCAACATCAAGAGCTTTATGAAAACCCCATACTTCTGCACTGTAACTAAAGACGCTATTAATATAAGTGTCGAATACAGAACATTGTGTTTTGATTTTAAAATTATGATTTTTGATCTTACATGTATTACAAAGCGCATAATATGCCTTATTACCCTGATCTGCAACATGCTTTTGAGGGACATAAAATTTACCATTGTAATTAAAGAGCATGCCTATATATAGGTAATTAAACTGATCGACGACTTGGAGCTCTTTAGTGTCGTAAAACCATTTTTCGTTGTTTCTTATCCCGCCACCATTCATGAAAACTATCA
The DNA here is from genome assembly GCF_002113885.1 of Mizuhopecten yessoensis. Lineage (NCBI taxonomy): Eukaryota > Metazoa > Mollusca > Bivalvia > Pectinida > Pectinidae > Mizuhopecten > Mizuhopecten yessoensis. The sequence continues at coordinate 268,198 of NW_018407609.1, forward strand.
TTTTCGTCTTATCAGTGTTCAAATTGAGTTTGTACTTGTAATTATATGATTTCAGAGCTTCCAGAATATGTTGTAACTTTTCTGGCGTTTCTGCAAATAGCACCGTATCGTCATCAGCATACATTAAAAGAAAAATGTTAATTAAATTAATTTCAATAGATGGACAATTTTCTTTTATAAAATGAATTTCACAGTCATTGACGAACATTGTGTATAAAATGGGTGACAAAATTTCCCCCTGAAATAGACCGATTGTATTTGAAAAAAAAATCTGAATACAAACCATTGTGCTTTATACATGACTTAACTGAAATATACAACGATTGAATCATACGTAACGTTTTCCCTCTAACACCCTGCTTAATCAATTTGCACCACATATGAGATCTGTCGATTAAGTCAAAAGCTTTCTTGTAATCAACAAAGCAACAGTAAAATCTACCACCGTTTTTACTTAAATATCTTTTAATTAAAGTCTGAAGTACAAATATTGCATCAACGGTTGAATACATTATTTTTAACATCCCAATTCACTAGTCGTTCATTCAATATGGAGGTAAACAACTTCCCCATGCAACTGACGAGAGTAATGTCTCTGTAATTATTTGTATTTTCTATATCGCCTTTCTTAAATACGGAGGTTATACTCCCAGTAGAACAAGCTTCAGGGGAAAACCCTAATTGAAAAATATAATTAAAAAATTTGATTAAATATGGAACAAGTATATCCTTGCAATCAATAAAAAGTTCATTAAGCATTTTGTCCTCAACACAACTTTTATTTCTACTTGACTTATGTATTGCAGAAATAACTTCTTTTTCTGTGATATGGGAGTCGAGCTTCAAATACACATGATATATTATTTTCATCTAAAGTTGTTTCGCCTATCTTGTAAACTGGATTACCTTGACAACGTAAATCTTTAAAATGATTGTAGAATTTGTCAAGAGAAATTTTGTTAGAAACTTTAAATTTTCGTTTCGAAAAGTATTTATAAAAATGTTTCGGGTTGTGTTTTCTAAGATACTACATCATATCTCCCTCCTGTCGCTGATATTCTCTCTTCAGTCTTAACTCAAATTTTCTTATAATTAGCTTTTTTCTCAATTAATAATCTATGTTTATCAGCAGTTTTAAAATTGTTAAATGTATGTAAGGCATCTTTGTATATCTTATATTTCTGCTTACATGGAAGATTAAACCAGGGTTTATCCTCATGCTGATTTTTTTTTCTTTGAGACATTATCAGTTATAGTTGACTTACATCTATGTACATCACACGTTGGTAAACACATCTCATTTAGAAAGGAACACAGTTTGTCAACACATAATTCGACATCTGACTTGTTTAAAAAAGGTGTAACGAGGAGTTCACTTAATACATTGATATTTTGACTAAGATTCTGTCTAATGGAGTTTACATTATCATCATTCCACTTTACATTTTCACAAACACATCTAGCATGAGCTTGATTTCCAGGTAATTCTTCATAAAAATTTATATCTAATCTCAATTCAAAAGATAAAGGTGAGTGATCAGACATAGTTACAAAATTACCAGACTTAAATTCTTTTACATTTTGAAAATTGTCCCCGTCATCTAAAAGGTATTCTATAAGGCTTGTACCAATAGAACTGAAGAAAGAAACACTTCCATCCGGGTCACCTGAGTGACGTCCGTTCAATATCCTAAAACTAGTAGATTTACACAGAGACAATAACTTTCTTCCAAAAGAGTTTACAGATTTGTTCATGCTTTCCCGCTCAGTCAGATCATACACACTATCAGATTGATAGTCAAGAGCATCAATTAATACATTATCATCGCTACCAGGATTGATTATCGTATCAGGTCGGGTACCAGTTCTGGCATTGAAATCTCCAGTTATGTACACTTTACCATTTGATCTATAATTTACAATGGAATCTTGCAAAATTTGAAATAAATCTATTTCTTCTGTGTTATTTTCATAGAAAACACTTTTTTTCGGGGGGAAAGTAACAAAACACAATGTAGCTATAACTTAAATTTCCTTCAAGTTTTAACCATATTATGCTATCGTGAATATTTTCAACTATCGATATATTGTTTTTTAAGCAATTTTTATAGAATATATCAATACCCCCACCGATACCAGTTTTCCTCGGGAAGACATATTTACAATAACCATCTAACTCAAATTCATCTTTCTCAGATAACCAACATTCACTGAGACACACAATGTCATAATTGTTGATAATAGCTAGAAAGTCTCTATTACAGAGCTTTCCTAATAGGCCTTTACCAATGTTCCACGACAGTACCGACAGGTCTCGCTCAGCCGTATACGGTTGCGCTCACTCTCCGCGTGATCCTATGCACGATGATCCTCCCAAAGCCGCTGGGGGCCCCTGTTGTTTCACTGTGGATTCGCTGAATTGGCGGGTCTGTTCATCGCGTGCGCCTGGGTTGGTGGTAAATATCTCTGACGCGGAGCAGCAGTAGGCTGTTGAAGTCTTCTGTCAGGTGCTGAGGTGGACCGTGAGTCCGCCTGTCCTGTAGAAAGTCCACTTGATCTGCTGGTATGCTGGTTTGCGCGTTTGTTGTCATATTTGGCCTGGTCGCTGTGGGCGACCCCTGGTTGTTCCTCGTATAGCCTACCGTCTATGTACAGCCTGTCTCGGATCAGCTTTGCGGTGTTCCCCGCTTGTTCCTCGTATAGCCTACCGTCTATGTACAGCCTGTCTCGGATCAGCTTTGCGGTGTTCCCCGCTTGTTCCTCGTATAGCCTACCGTCTATGTACAGCCTGTCTCGGATCAGCTTTGCGGTGTTCCCCGCTTGTTCCTCGTATAGCCTACCGTCTATGTACAGCCTGTCTCGGATCAGCTTTGCGGTGTTCCCCGCTTGTTCCTCGTATAGCCTACCGTCTATGTACAGCCTGTCTCGGATCAGCTTTGCGGTGTTCCCCGCTTGTTCCTCGTATAGCCTACCGTCTATGTACAGCCTGTCTCGGATCAGCTTTGCGGTGTTCCCAGCTTGTTCCTCGTATAGCCTACCGTCTATGTACAGCC
>NW_018407609.1:276963-281948 GCF_002113885.1 Mizuhopecten yessoensis
TATAGCCTACCGTCTATGTACAGCCTGTCTCGGATCAGCTTTGCGGTGTTCCCCGCTTGTTCCTCGTATAGCCTACCGTCTATGTACAGCCTGTCTCGGATCAGCTTTGCGGTGTTCCCCGCTTGTTCCTCGTATAGCCTACCGTCTATGTACAGCCTGTCTCGGATCAGCTTTGCGGTGTTCCCAGCTTGTCCCTCGTATAGCCTACCGTCTATGTACAGGCCGTCTCGGATCAGCTTTGCGGTGTTCCCTGGTTGTCCCTCGTATAGCCTACCGTCTATGTACAGACTGTCTCGGATCAGCTTTGCGGTGTTCCCCGTTTGTTCCTCGTATAGCCTACCGTCTATGTACAGGCCGTCTCGGATCAGCTTTGCGGTGTTCCCTGGTTTTCCCTCGTATAGCCTACCGTCTATGTACAGCCCGTCTCGGATCAGCTTTGCGGTGTTCGCCGATTGTTCCTCGTATAGCCTACCGTCTATGTACAGCCTGTCTCGGATCAGCTTTGCGGTGTTCCCAGTTTGTTCCTCGTATAGCCTACCGTCTATGTACAGCCCGTCTCTGATCAGTTTTGTGGTGTTCCCAGCTTGTCCCTCGTATAGCCTACCGTCTATGTACAGCCCGTCTCGGATCAGCTTTGCGGTGTTCCCCGCTTGTTCCTCGTATAGCTTACCGTCTATGTACAGACTGTCTCGGATCAGCTTTGTGGTGTTCCCAGTTTGTTCCTCGTATAGCCTACCGTCTATGTACAGTCTGTCTAGGATCAGTTTTGCGGTGTTCCCAGCTTGTTTGCTACGTTTGAAGAATGGATACAACCTTTTCCTTCTTTCCTCTATTTCTGCCGGATACTGTTCATGAATGCCAAACATGGTCCCTTTCAGAAAATGACCTGCTTTTGACAAGTTGGAGATCTTAGTTGTACACGAATCTGGCAATAATCGGTCCAGGCTTGCCACGTATGTGGCTACCAAACCTATGGACGTTGACAAAGTCAATCCTATGTTCAATACCAAGTTCTATATATATAAAGTCCCTGATCCTCATTGCGGTTTTCCCCTGCAAGTCCGGTGAACACAAGGTTTTATTTCATAGACCTGCACTGTAGATCTAGAACAGTCTGTTTCATATTGTCGCGGTCCATTCTGAGTGTATCAAAATCACTACAAAGTCCAATCGTCAGCGTTGGGATAGTTTTTGCCCTTCACGGGGTTTTGAGGAATAGAGGAAACATGAATCAAGTAGTACAAAAAAGAAATCGTACACATTTTTGGGCTAGCCCTGTTATCCAATTTTCTAAAAATTGCTTGCATGGATTTTTTACATGTTGCAACATATTGAAGGTCACGACAGACTGAGACATATTCTATAAAGCGCGCAACATCGTCGTGGTGTCTGATTGAAACATACCCGTCATTTCTTATATTTACTTTTTTAGCATCTCGTAAAATGCTTCCGTATTGAAAAGTCATCTGTGTATTTTTATTCGCTAAAACATAAGCTCCTGATTGATTGGCATGTGATCCTTAATGTTACACTTCTGACGTCAAAATCAAATGACGTCACAATGTAAGGAGGACGAACTCATTGTATTAAACTTATTTTTTTCCAATTGAATGCAAAGATGCGTCAGTCATAGAGACTGTAAATGCCATTTCAACACAGTTCAATACTGATATTTACCATTTTTGGAGTATTTTAATATAATAAAACGTAAAATCTGTTATAAAAATGCAGTAAATAGTTCAAATAAGTGTATCTATCTAGTATGCTAATAGAACAATCATCTACCATGGATGGTTGGTGGTGTCGTGATATTTACAGTCTGAGTGACGTCCGATATTTGTAGTGCCACAGAGTGGTCAATAGGATAAAGGAACTGACAGTTATTTGTAAATAAGTATGCAATCTGCCTTTATACGGCTGTGATAATTATTACAATACCATCATTCAATCCATAAATGTATGTAACCTTTTCCACTCTAAAAATCAGTATTTTTAACTAAAAGCGTTTTTTGATAATTAATGCTTTGTCCCGGCTTATCGACAATAGGATGCTATTGATGGAACAGCCAGCCAGCAATTTAAGTCACTAATTAGGGGATTGATTAAAAGCTACTCACAATGTTATATGAACCGGTATGCCAAGCGTCATATAAACAAATATACAAATGACCTTCCGGTTGGTATAGTGAAACTGGCAAATACGTCAATGGCGGACCCAGGGAGTGTTCCAGGGAGTGTCTACTGCACTATGTCTACTGTAATATATCTACTGCGCTATGTCTACTGCACTATGTCTACTGCACTATGTCTACTGCGCTATATCTACTGCGCTATGTCTACTGCGCTATGTCTACTGCACTATGTCTACTGTACTATGTCTACTGCACTATGTCTACTGCACTATGTCTACTGCGCCATGTCTACTGCGCTATGTCTACTGCACTATGTCTACTGCATTATGTCTACTAACACCTGCTTTCCATTACGTACGAACTGTGGGCATCCTTTGTTAACACTGTCAGTTAACAGAGATTTAACGTCTATATCCACAATACCAATATAACGATCAATATTAAAGTATTACCCTGTTAAAATAATACCAGTTTTAATGTCTGTTCGTACTTTGGTTTTTTGACCACTTAAAAAACGTATTGTTCAGTCTATTATCCAACATATTGCACAGACGGCTATAATGCCTAAACACAGCTGACCACTGACGAATGCTGACCGGTGTCCATCCCCTCTCTATCGAACTACTCCCAACAAGTAGTTAGGTACAGCTGCTATACACGAGTATTGTCTGTTGCCCCAAATGGTAGCACCATAGCTAATATTTTTGTTAATGTACTAAAGGAAAGTCCACCCCATAACTTGGACCTCGCGATCAGGAGACCTAGCGCTCACACCTGTGGTTAGGCGACAGAACTATTTAATTCGTTGACTTATGCTTGTTACATGTATGTTCTATTGAGCTATACGGTGATGAAATGACGTCTGTCAGACTTTATCATTTTCTCGTGTAAACTTTTCCGTAAAATGGTGATCTTGACTTTTATAAAATCTCATAAAAACGCAGACGTTTGACTTTATAAGTGTTACTCAATATGTGCTTTGTCTCAAATGGCATAGCCGATATAAAACTGCAATCCTAAGGATTTGTTCAAAAATGCTACTTTACTAGAAGTATTTCCTGCTTCTTAAAAAGTGTTTTATAAATGTTCAAAGTTTATTTTTGTGATGGACATGTATCACTGAATAAGATGCCGTTACTTCCCTTTTGATGAGGGTCTCACGATTCTTTCCTCTCTCGTGTTTGCCCTCGTGAAACACGATTAATAGAAAAGAGACAAAGAATGATGCTTCCCTACCAGACGGACAACACATACATGTATATTAGTATACCATAGCAGAGCAATAACACAATTGGGAAGAGGATCAGACCTCCGCACCATTGTTGCCGTCTGCTCCAGTCATTCGGAACGCAGGAATGGTGCCTCCAGTCACTCGGAACTCAGGAACGGTGCCTCCAGTCAGTCGGAACTCAGAAATGGTCCCTCCAGTCACTCGGAACTCAGAAATAGTGCCTACAGTCACTCGAAACTCAGAAATGGTGCCTCCAGTCACTCGGAACTCAGAATTGGGCCTCCAGTCACTCGGAACTCAGAAATGGTGCCTCCAATCACTCGGAACTCAGAAATGGTGCCTCCAGTCACTCGGAATCAAGAATGGTCCCTCCAGTCACTCGGACATGCCTCCAGTCACTCGAAACTCAGAAATGGTTCCTCAAGTCACTCGGAACTCAGGAATGGTGCCTCCAGGTACTCGGAACTCAGGAATGGTCCCTCCAGTCACTCGGAACTCAGAAATGGTGCCTCCAGTCACTCGGAACTCAGAAATGGTTCCTTCAGTCACTCGGAACTCAGAAATGGTGCCTCCAGTCACTCGGAACTCAGAAATGGTGCCTACAGTCACTCGGAACTCAGAAATGGTGCCAAAAAAGGGAAGCAGAAAGAGAGAGTTCATTGTTGGATTATTGTTATGAGTTTCGCGTCATTGCAACAGCCAGATTCCTGTGAAGTCGGTGACCACAGATACTGTGAAATAGCTTAATCTAGACACGGAAGCATAACACTCAATCCAATCACAGTACTTCTACAACAGGTGTACTAGGGGAACATAGGGAAAGCATTGAAAATCAAATAAAAAAATCAAACAGGAATTCAATATTGGACTAGAGTGCAATAACATTATTGAAAATAGGAAAGAAGACAATCTTATTTCGTTCAAGAATCATCTAGAATATAATCCTGTCTCAACAGGTTCATAATAAGAACTAATTCTGGCCTTATGTTTTGTATATAGACATGAAGATTTTTTTATTTATCCGCCGGTATTACACGAGATGAAATACATCATCAAACCAATGATAGCTATTGCTCCTATAAAAGTTGTAAACAAGATGAACCTATACAAAGAAGCTCTGTATCCAATCAGTTTAGACAACGGTACTGTAACATACTGAGACACACCATAGTCACACTACAGTATCCTCAATGTTGTCTGGTGATTAATGAAGGGAAGAGAAATATACAGAAAACAATAGATACAGTAACATTTCGTTAAACCAAACATACCATTTTCAGCCAAGATATCTTAAACATTGTATTGAAACGTACTTCAGAAGGAAAAGGTATTCACGAACACTGGATGACTAACTGCAATACACCATACCGTGTTACATATTCAATGCTTTTCGTCAGCTCGTATATAGCAGGCTATGGGAGAGATATCGCCCTCTATGTCAATGACGACTTCTGATTCCATTCCTACAGACGCCTATAGCTAGGTCATGGTCTATATGTAACACACAGTACAACAACGACAGGTATTTCTAATCTTAAACCATCAGAGTTGTATATGATACACTTTGTCTATATATGTAGTTTATATGATACACTGTGTCTATAGTTTATATGATACACTGT
>NW_018407609.1:282534-282892 GCF_002113885.1 Mizuhopecten yessoensis
GTACACAGTGTCTATAGTCTATATGATACACAGTGTCTTTAGTTTATATGATACACAGTGTTTAGAGTTTATATGATACACTGTGTCTATAGTTTATATGATACACATTGTCTATAGTTTATATGATACATAGTGTCTATAGTTTATATGATACAATGTGTCTATAGTTTATATGATACACAGTGTCTATAGTTTATATGATGCACAGTGTCTATAATTTATATGATACACTGTGTCTATAGTTTATATGATCACTGTGTCTATAGTTTATATTTTATACACAGTGTCTATAGTCTATATGATACAATGTGTCTTTAGTTTATATGATACACTGTGTCTATAGTTTATATGATACACT
>NW_018407609.1:287558-303100 GCF_002113885.1 Mizuhopecten yessoensis
GTGTCTATAGTTTATATGATACACTGTGTCTATAGTTTATATGATACACTGTGTTTAGAGTTTATATGATACACGGTGTCTATAGTTTATATGATACATAGTGTCTATAGTTTATATGATACACTGCGTCTATAGTTTATATGATACACTGTGTCTCTAGTTTATATGATACACTGTGTCTATAGTTTATATGATCACAGGGTCTATAGTTTATATGATACACTGTGTCTATAGTGTATATGATACACTGTGTCTATAGTTTATATGATGCAATGTGTCTATAGTTGATATGATACACAGTGTCTATAGTTTAAATGATACACAGTGTCTATAGTTTATATGATCACAGTGTCTATAGTTTATATGATACACTGTGTCTACAGTTTATATGATACACAGTGTCTATAGTTTATATGATCACTGTGTCTATAGTTTATATGATACACTGTGTCTATGGTTTATATGATACACAGTGTCTATAGTTTATATGATACACAGTGTCTATAACTTATATGATACACAGTGTCTATAGTTTATATGATACACTGCGTCTATAGTTTATATGATACACTGTGTCTCTAGTTTATATGATACACTGTGTCTATAGTTTATATGATGCAATGTGTCTATAGTTGATATGATACACAGTGTCTATAGTTTAAATGATACACAGTGTCTATAGTTTATATGATCACAGTGTCTATAGTTTATATGATACACCGTGTCTATAGTTTATATGATACACTGTGTCTATGGTTTATATGATACACAGTGTCTATAGTTTATATTTTATACACAGTGTCTATAGTCTATATGATACAATGTGTCTTTAGTTTATATGATACACAGTGTCTATAGTTTATATGATACACTGCGTCTATAGTTTATATGATACACTGTGTCTCTAGTTTATATGATACACTGTGTCTATAGTTTATATGATTCACTGTGTCTATAGTTTATATGATACACATTGTCTATAGTTTATATGATTCACTGTGTCTATAGTTTATATGATACACATTGTCTATAGTTTATATGATACACTGTGTCTATAGGGTATATGATACACTGTGTCTATAGTTTATATGATCACAGGGTCTATAGTTTATATGATACACTGTGTCTATAGTGTATATGATACACTGTGTCTATAGTTTATATGATCACTGTGTCTATAGTTTATATGATACAATGTGTCTATAGTGTATATGATACACTGTGTCTATAGTTTATATGATCACAGTGGCTATAGTTTATATGATACACTGTGTCTATAGTTTATATGCTATTCTGTGTCTATAGTTTATATGATACACAGTGTCTACAGTTTAAATGATACACAGTGTCTATAGTTTATATGATCACAGTGTCTATAGTTTATATGATACACTGTGTCTATGGTTTATATGATACACAGTGTCTATAGTTTATATTTTATACACAGTGTCTATAGTCTATATGATACACTGTGTCTATAGTTTATATGATCACAGGGTCTATAGTTTATATGATACACTGTGTCTATAGGGTATATGATACACTGTGTCTATAGTTTATATGATTCACTGTGTCTATAGTTTATATGATACACATTGTCTATAGTTTATATGATTCACTGTGTCTATAGTTTATATGATACACATTGTCTATAGTTTATATGATTCACTGTGTCTATAGTTTATATGATACACATTGTCTATAGTTTATATGATTCACTGTGTCTATAGTTTATATGATACACATTGTCTATAGTTTATATGATACACTGTGTCTATAGGGTATATGATACACTGTGTCTATAGTTTATATGATACAACGTGTCTATAGTTTATATGATACACTGTGTATATAGTTTATATGATACACTATGTCTATAGTTTATATGATACAATGTGTCTATAGTTGATATGATACACAGTGTCTACAGTTTATATGATACACTGTGTCTATAGTTTATATGATACACAGTGTCTATAGTTTATATGATACACTGTGTCTATAGTTTGATATGAAATACATAAACATAACTGGCCATAGAAGACCAGTCTTTATGACTCGTGCCCAGTCCCGGCCTCAAACCCACGATCCCCTTCATCAGATCGCCTAGCCGAGTATACACATAGCAGCAAAAGTTCAATGGCACAATATATAAAAAGTCGACCAGGTTTTGGATTGGTCATGTTCTTTTTTAGTGCCGGTGTTAAAAGTCAGAACTGCTGATATGGGATTTGTTCCAGGAGATCGTGAGATAGGGTTAACACGTAATTTCTTAAGCGGCCTCAAAGTGTTATTTACAATTTCTTTATTTAAACGATACATCGAGTACGAAATCAGGTACATCTAATCTTTTGGGAAAATCGTGAATGTTGGGCACTTACACTTGTCTCAGATTGTGTTATAAATGACGTCATCAAGTATTGTTGTGGCAAAAGTATTTTCATTGGGGCCTGTCTAGGCCAGGGGTATTATCGGACAAGCAATGTTGGAGGCACAGCACTCTTTGGAAAGTCGTTTTTGCACTTGTTATAACTTGGAAAAACACCTGTGTGCATCTCACAACAGCCGATACATTACAAACAAAATGAAACAGTAAATATAAATGTGTATTTATTGTAAATATAAATTTTATTCTTTTTTCAACAATTATGAAACAAAATATTTCAACTTATATTAATCGCTCTTGTTGGCCCGAATGTTAGCGCGTTGGGGGTCTTAGTGTGGGAGGAATACCCGGAGAAAACCCAAGTGCGCTATCCACTGCACCACCCGACCACCTACTTACTGTAGATTAATTGCAGAAATTTGTAGTTGAAGTTGTATTGGTAATGAACCAGGTAAATAAAATAGTTCAGTATTTAGTTAAAACTTCATTTTATTATCGGTATAATACTATAACACAAGTACTTATGTTAATCCGTCTCCTTTGGTTTAATTTAGGATTTGAAGGGGGCGTGGCTATATTCACATGACTTCTAAAGTCAACAAGTACATTCTAGAATTGAACAGATTTTATTTTCAAATACAATTTGTCAGTAGACCGTAGTCCTGAGATCTGGTGTATTCAAAAATTTCTTAATGGCATTGTCTCCCATCATTTACATTACATGCCAGTGATATATGATAGGTGGTGTTTTTGGCATCTGGTATCCTGATATCATCTATGTTGGCATATATGGAGACTATCATAAATACTTTTTCTATTACCGGTAAGCGTCTTTGCTCATATTTTTCAGATTTGGTTATTGGATATCTGTTAGTATGAAGTTGTTATGAATTTGTAAAAGTGGTTGCTGGAATTTGTAATATGCATCCACCTCTGCTGAAGTATAAGTAAATAGTAATTTTATCAGCAGCACCAGAACCTGTTTCTCATTATATCCCACCATTGCAGTTTGATGATCATCCAAACTTCCAATGTTTACAAATTAATGTTGTGTTTATATCAGTCGCTAGTTCACCTTCCCTAGCACTGTGTTTGTCAAATACAATCCAGTTTTCATATACGTGAGCCAAACTTATATTATCAGATCCAAAGCGCTTCAACTCTTCTTTAACAAAAGTACCAGGTATTTTAGAGCTGTAATAATATAATGATATGTGTATCTCTACATCAGTATCACCATATTTTGTTTAGAGAGCATGTTTCCAGTGATACACATGTGTATTTTTGGTTAATAATATGTGATTAAAAGTGAAGAATTGAATATGACCAGCAGGGAGACTGGGCTCTCTGGATGATTGATCAGGCAAATGGGAACTGAACAGGTCTTTATATTTACAATTATCTTTATACCTATCCATCTCTCCCAATACTCTAGCTGAACCTTATTGAGTTATTAATTATACCTGGACATTAAATTGTGCAAATATGGTCAATATATAGAGCACATTCTATCGTAGTTCTAATTGAATATCAATTAAGCAAGAACATAATAATATATTTATATACATGCAATATAATGTGAAAATCAAACCCACTGTACATTTTCGACTGTTCTTTAAACTTTCAAACTCTGCCAACAAATAACATTGTTACCTGACTCGCTATATAAATGCATATTAATCAATTTCGACTGTTTCCCAGACAATTTACCAAACGAACTATAGCTAATGTGTGCTACCGTAAAACTGTTGACTGGTCACGTGCAACTGTTGACTGGTCACATGTTAGGTAATTATAATCGAACGCACCTATAATAACAAGCACCCCGATGACCAAGCGTTTTTGGTACTGGATTGTTGACGGTTGTCTGTCGGTAGATCTAAACATCACATTCGACATAGAACTTTTTGGTTTTTCATTGGTCAAGTAACAAAACAGTTGTTTCATGCCTTATCAGTAAACAGTCAAAACCATTTTCCCTCGGAGTTGGGACCCACCAAATGAACTGTTTCCCTCGGCCGCTGTACTTTGGACATGACCATTTATCAATCTGTGATTTATCCGTGAGTAAGCCATAGGGCCATTGACCCCTCAAAACTGAAATTGACCTCTCCATGTTCCAATTTAATTTTAATTTTACATAGAATGGCCCCTCTTAATTTTGATATTGACTACAAATTCCTGATTTTGTAGAGCCTACTGCTCCAAATTTCAGGATTTTCTCTGCATCTGTAAACATGCAAAATGATACCAAAGATGACAATAATCACATCCAATGCTTATATCCCCATATTTCTTTACGCTGTGTCCTTCCTTGATAGTCCATTGCCTCTGACATAACAGGCAGATCTGCGGTTGTTGTTTTTTTATTTTCATAAGTCCTTGAAAAATGTTCAGGCACTACAAACTTCACATATAACAATTTCAAGCTGTCAAGTAGTTGCAAATAGTAGGATCTGTCAAATGAAATCCTCTCTGTGTGTTTGCCATTACATGTGTATACATAAAGGTCAGAATTAATACCTTCTCCCTGTGATGGCAAGCTGTAGTCGGATTTGACAATATATAGAGACATGGGTGTTTGTAAATAGACTGGAAGCTTACAGGAGCAAAACCTTGAACACACCCCAGTCTGTAACACATTTTTGACAAGTGCTATGAACAGGACAATATTTATAAGCAGTGCTTTATATTATTTATCAAAAATTAACTTGTTCTCATCGCTAGCTAATAGATTTTAAACAATTTACATATTTGTATTGTCCATAGGGTATGACTCGCTATTTAGCCTTTAGTTTGCATTCAAAAGATAAATATAATTTTAACTAATACTTTGATTTAAACATTACACAATCACCTACAGGTATCAACAGTTGTCTGGGTTTCATATGTGATTATATCTATTTCATAGAATTATTGCTGTACAGGTACAGTAAGCCGATTTTCCTGCCCCACTTTCCTTGCATTGTCATTCACTTTCGATTCTGTGACGGTGTACATGTTGCTGACAAAGTACAGTTAGTCGATCAGTCAAAGGTGTTTGAAATTCTGACTGTAAACTGAGATAAAAATCATATAAAACAATAAGGGTATTACTATACTTTTTTAAAGTAATACCCATATTTTTTATATGATTTTTATCTCAATTTACAGTCAGAGTTTCAAACACCTTTGATGCAGTTGATATGGAACGGTAGTAAACTTCTTGAAGGTGACCAGACTGAAAGAATAGTCTGCGCAGCAATCGACGATTGTCTGGTGATATAAACAGGTGGCCACTTTGACAACCCCAGTTTCTTCTCGACCCACCCAGTGTGTAATAACAATGGGTCCGGTATATATGTCCATCATCTACATATAATTAACAATTGAAAGTAATCTTCCTTCCGTCTTTTGACAAACCGCGCTTTGTCAAAAAATTACGTAAAGCGGAAATTTTCCGTGTTATAAAATCATCTAAAGTTAGATTTTGTTCACCAGGATCCATTGTGGATAAACTATATATAACGTTCAATACATAAAATTAGCATGAATCTAAATCTAAATCATGTCGCTTACGTGGTCTATCTCCATGTCGAACTGTCAAATTTGTTTACATTGGCGCGATATTTTTTTCCTGATGACCTCTGACCCGTGCCGCCATCTTGGATTGGTTAATACTTCTATAGGGCACAAGTCAAGAAAGAATCTTCCTTCGTCAGTAATTGGGTTTCTATGCTTCATATATACGATGTTCATATCTTCGATATAGTTTTATGACGAATGGTAATACAAAAGTAACTTCAGATCCTTTTGTTCTGAGCATATCCTGTTTTAACTTTACTAATGTCGTCTGCTTGTCGGGGAATGTGTCTCCCCTGATATCGTTTCGGGCATAGATCATGATCATTAGTGACACACATTAGAGTATATGTACACTAAATTATGATTTTATTAACGCTAATATATCAGATGCTGAAATGCATTTTTTAATATTAATAATTCTCTATGATAAGAGTTAGTAAATATATTTAATTTTCTTTCATGTTCGTTTCGTTTGATGCGGGTCTAGTTAGCAATATGTATCAACTTAAGTTGTAGCCAATCAAATTACATTACAGATTCGTTGTGATCTTTACAATATCACGTTTCTGAGACATCATTCTCCGAACACTGGTACAGGTAGGATCACATGTTATACACAACCCAACTAGTCAGTGAATTGGCAGAGTATACTCTATATCTATTAGTTAGTTGTTACCTATTCGGAAAAATCACATGGAGTCAGATGTAAAAAGCGATTATTCGTTCGTTCATCATGATCAGTAGCAAACAGCAACCAGGACACCTGCGTTGTATACTTAAACGAGTCCTCCTACCTTTACATAGAGATATAGTTTATTTACACGTATTTAACACTAGTTAAAACATTTCTAACACATACTGTAACAAAGGGGGTGTTTATTGATTCGTTCCGTCTGTTTTCACCACCACATTAGTCTGCTATGATGTGGTTAACATTTGGTCGGCTGAAGTCACAGCTTCTGCTCGATCTTTGAAAACATGGTCGATGTTTTAGTCTGCAGATTTGACCCCTGACCGGCCATTTTTTGTTTACAAACAATCACATGTTTTGTACATGTTGGCACGAGGAGGGTTTTACCAGACAAACGCATTAGTGTACAGCAAAATAAACGCTGAAAAATGGCCTACACACAAAACACTCCTAAAATCAGGTTAACATATTCTTATAATGACTGATTCATCGATTACAATTATTGTGTAAATACATAGTAATAATGATGCCAAATAAGTTTAGGTATTGTCAAGAAAGAGTTGTTGGAAACATAACGGTAAATAGCAATCTTAAGTTTTCAAAGGAGAACAGTAACTTTTTACAAGTGGATAACATCAGGACCCTGCTAATGATGTCTTTATTCTCTGATCACAGAGAGATTACTAGTCTAGATTCTACCTTTATTTGGAATCGTATTGAAGACGTTGGCATGTTTTATATTTGTATATTGCTTTTAATGTCCCTAAGGGACATACCAAAAACGAAAAAACAAATGTATACGATTTGAATTGGATCATAATTATTTCTAGTTATTGTGTCTGTCCTTTGCCATTAAAGTATGTTATTATCTTGTTAAACCAGTAAAAAGTTTACATATTAATTTTGCGTTATTCAAATGAAATAACAAGGCACCACCTTTTATTAATCCTATTAGTTGTTATGCGCATGACCAGGCATGCTGCGAGTCAAACTTTAACACAGAAGAATGGACGTTGAACCGATAGAGCCTGACAAGTCTCGAAAAGGACGAAAATATGTATTGGAGACACGATAGGGATGGGTGAGGGTCAGGTCTAACCATTCTCTTGTAAAGCACAAGAAAGCCGTGATTTCGCCCCGCTACAGTCCCGTAAGTAACGCTAAAGCAGCCCACTGGCTGTGCTGAACACATTAGATTGTGAATGGTGGATGCACATTGTTCCTTGTGATTTAGCAATTATCTCAACGTATTGCCGATTTTATTTTATGATACAAAACTCGCTTATACACAATACGATTATACATCCGCCTGACGTCACCAAGCGTGATCTAGCCTCTTAGGAGAGGCAGTAGATCGAACCCAAACGGAACAGGACTTTTAAGGTTCTATTGTTATCAACGTCATCACTTTACTAAAAATAGTACAAAAATTTACACTGATACATCATAAGGTGAATGCTCTTTCATTCTCGTTGTAATAAATAAAACATATATAATCTTTTACTGTTATCTACCTCTTGTGTAACAACGAGTATGAGGAATTTAAAGTTTGAAAATACTCACTAAAGCACCACAAAGATTCTCCGAAAACTGCATCGGAATCATCACATTGCAAATACTTAACCTTAAAAATGGCTATAAAGAAACTGAAATATGGAACAATTATCTGTATAAGTTCATGCATGATTGGTATTGCTTTTGCACACACAATATCTCAATCTTCAAACATGGCCAGCATGACTGATTTAGAGATACATTTGCATTGTATGTGTCTAGTTTGAACCATATACATATTTCTTCATCTTTTCGGCAGACTGATATTGTATTCGCTTGGTCTTGCCATACTTTTAATTTCTTAAATGCAATATGACACAACAGGTAGATATTACACTTAATCAGATAGTGGTTTTCATTATTTTCTGGATCTGAAAAAGTGTCAAAAAAGTTTCCCAAAGTTTGAGTTTGGTTCATCATGCGTTAAACAGAATTATATTGCAAGTACATGTAGTGTATGTTAAACCGAAGGTTGGCTTGGTTTTTGTATTAGAAAAATAATAACTTTTAATAAACATTGCAGATGTTTCATAAATTTCAACTGTATTGGATACAGACGCAAACAAATACACGCTCAACCACGTTTGGTTATGTTTTGCGTAAAATTTCGTGGACACATTTAAAGATACAAAGAAGCGTTCTTGTGAAAAGTGGGATTTTTTGGATACCCTGCAAAATCCAGGCCGCCCGAATAAAGTTAGAGTACAAGGCAATAGTCAACATAAATATTAAAAGAGTGACATATAATATCAGCAGATAGATAACGATTATCTGCCCTTGCTGAGCCAGACGAAGTGTTATTGACAACACATATACCCGTATACACCGTCAAATTCAGAATTAACAAATGGATGAAAATTATATACGACGTAATCGCTCCAATGCGCGGGGTGACGTGGACTCCATGTTCATTCCTGATAATCAAACGTTTATTTATAAGGTATTTAGACGTTATCACATCAGATCGGTAATTACAGAAGACATGAGCTATGAATGTTTTAGAAGTGTACGATGTTACCTTGGACATTCCATCAATAACGCTAAAGTACGCTAAGATGTTTTGACATGTATCTTCGTTAGATTGGTCGGCCGGAAATCGGGCCGGATGTGTTGGGCAGCGAGACGGAGCCACATCACCAGGTGGCGCTGTGATTAGGTCTGGGCCACAGTGGTTTATGCTGTCTCACATCAAAGGGGTACACTATCAGGAGAATGTCCTCGTGTGAACTAGAACTTAGTACCCAAAACGTGCACGTTGAATGAAAAGTACTATAACATGCGCTAATGATCTGCGCGTTGGTCATTATATTTCTATATACACTGTGTAATGAGATTTTGATGACAGCTTTGTTTTGTTTTGTTTAAGGATTAACATGCTTGCCAAATCTAACGTCCTATAGGGAAGGGATCTTAGGGAGACTAGGCCGAACAGAGAGGGTAAAGGTCACACGTGTTCCTATAGGGAATGGTTCCTAAGGAGACTAGGCCGAACAGAGAAGGTAAAGGTCACACGTGTTCCTATAGGAAAGGGATCTTAGGAAGACTAGGCCGAACAGAGAGGGTAAAGGTCACACGTGTTCCTATAGGGAAGGGTTCCTAGGGAGAATAGGTTTAACAGAGAGGGTAAAGGTCACACGTGTTCCTATAGGGAATGGTTCCTAGGGAGACTAGGCCGAACAGAGAAGGTAAAGGTCACACGTGTTCCTATAGGGAATGGTTCCTTGGGAGACTAGGCCGAACAAAGAGGGTAAAGGTTACACGTGTTCCTATAGGGGAGGGATCTAGGGAGACTAGGCCGAACAGAGAAGGTAAAGGTCACACTTGTTCCTATAGGGAAGGGTTCCTAGGTAGAATAGGCCGAACAGAGAGGGTAAAGGTTACACGTGTTCCTATAGGGAAGGGTTCCTAGGGAGACTAGGCCGAACAGAGAAGGTAAAGGTCACACGTGTTCTTATAGGGAAGGGTTCCTAGGGAGACTAGGCCGAACAGAGAAGGTAATTGTCACACGTGTTCCTATGGGGCAGCATGTCATTTTTTTACCAAAAAAAATATATGCTGCTCATGTACTCCCCAGACATGTTACAGCCATACGTGGACTGTCTGGAGATAGGCGCTCCAAACTCCACCCACAACACATACATGTACATAGTTTCCTTTCATACAGCTTCATACAACCTTCATCTGTAACAATCCTCAAATTCCACAATCTTCCATTCTCCTTTTGTTTTATAGATTCGACTAGAATTGACAACACTGTATTAACTTCTTTTCTGTATTCAAATTGTATTTATCATCTTTATTAATGACGTAAGAATGATAATCAATGATAATCAGCTGAACTTTCATCCGTAAGTATATATAACCCGCACACGTTGTATATAAAGGCATACATGTACTGTGTATAAACTGTAGCACTAGATATGTTTCATTTCAATCTATTAACCTAATTATTATAAAGAAATCCAGAAGCAAATATATATTATCTTTAATAGAATAATGGTATTAAATTAAAACCACACTTGTTTGTACTTTCTACGAATTTCAACGCTTTCTCCTCGTGTGTGTTACTCGTGCTTTATCGAGCCCCTTACAATAAACGCCATTATTGACAAGTTGATCAGGTTTGATTTCTCCATGGTCCCAATAACAGAGACACGGGTGAAACCCCTTGATCCTGCCGGGGTCCGCATTAGTCGCCTCTTACGAAATCGTGCTTTTGGATTCTACAGACGTACTAATCAGTTCATAGAACCCAAAGGGAAATTCCTTTTTGATAACCATAATGTATAATGTGTAACAACAAAGACCACAAACAAATGAGAGCCTATGAACGCATCGAGGAATTGTCAAGAATGATTGTGAAATAATATCATATGACATATTCAGGAACATGTAACCACTTCATTGAGGATTCGAGACCACTACTGTTAGTAATCAATGAAACAGGTTTTCTTTGTTAGGTTCTTATTATAAGGATCCCTGTCCCACAGCACTGTGTCATTCCTATATTCGGTTACTTCCCCTTAATTTTTATTTTTTTTATATAACTGTAATCCAGGGTTCGAATCCCGCTACATTTTTACAATCAGAACACTGTTGATTATATTTATGCTAATTCCATCTCTTTTTTTTCTTCCTTTTTCCCCCCATAAACGTATCGCAAACTATTGATTTCTTCTCGTATAAGATTTATCAAAGATAATACCATGCTGGCAAAATCGGTTTCCAGTACATAGTTGCAGTTTTTGAAAGTGGTACGATGATCCTTAAAACTTCTTTGTAATTTGTCCCGTACTTCAGACATGATAGTCGTGTGAGCGTATGTGGGATTTAGATTTACGTAAAATGCACGTGCTGTTTGTTTAATTGCATTGTATTGTTGAAGAAGAGAATAATTCATTACTTGTGAAATTAATATTAGACGTTTTAATTATCTTAAAATACTATAAAACCAAACCATAATGTTCTTTTCTATACATCCAATTTCCTTTGTCGGCATACATCAAAGGATTGATATACCCTTTAATTGTTGTAGATGCTTGTTTTAATGACATACATTTTAACCCTGCTACAAACTCATCAATCCGTCTTTATTCAATTTTCCTTTCTAAATTTTTATTTGCAAAAAATTGAAAGAAAGTTACTTTAATGAGCCGGGTTTATGATTAAAACATGCGATTGCTTACAACACCATCAAGGTCGAACTTCTCACGACAAAAGCGTGACGTCACATTCGGTAATTTAAATATAACCAGAAACGGGCTTAACACATGAATACAACTACAGCAAGCACATAGAACCAAAATGTTTTACAAAAAACATCCGTTTCTGAGTATATACAAACTACTAAATGAACGTTTAGTGTAGTATTTTAAAAATGTAAAGTATCATTTGGTCTGTCTTCAGTAAGAAAGTCATACTACTAAACACTCGCTCACTCATCAAAAAAACAATCGCTCACTCATAAAAAAACACTCGCTCACTCATCAGAAAAACACTGGCTCACTCATCAAAAAAGCACTCGCCCACTCATCAAAAAAACACTCGCTCACTCATCAAAAAAACAATCGCTCACTCATAAAAAAACACTCGCTCACTCATAAAAAACATTCGCTCACTCATCAAAAAAACACTCGCTCACTCATCAAAAAAAGCTCACTCACTCATAAAAAAACCACTCTCTCACTCATCAAAAAAATAAACTTAACAACAGTGGTCGGATTTCAATTTTCCCCATTAAAGGGGAACATTTTATTAAAAGAACCTCGAATACCTGGCATATATATCAATGTATGTGAAGGTAGTACATTGCATGTATATAATTATTATGTTTGGTTGTCTCACTTTGATTCAGGTCGACAATAGAATTGTAATTTATTGTAAAACTGTTCGGTGGCTGAGAGCACTGTAAGGTGACCCTTATGTTAAATCCAACTCTTCCAGCTTGTGTTTTAGGAGAATTTAACACTCCTGTATGGTTTACACAGAGAGATATCAAACCGAGAGTAAAACATCTTCAGTTTAGCAGAAGGCTTTGACGAGCGTTAAACTTCAGAATTATTATTCATTGGGTTGGGTTTTCCTATTCATAAAATAATATTTTCATTTTCTACTGTAAAATACTTCAATTTGTAATGATGAACCAAATGCACAAGTGTAAGCACATTATAAAGAGTACTTATGGGGACGATCTCTACTGATTTGTAATTTGTTTAATTTCAAAATATCTCAACAATAAATTACTTCCAACTTAGAATCCTCATTTTTAAATGATATCTGTCACTACTGATTCTTTAATGACTCTGGAATTTCTCCACCAAATGTGAAAGATAGAAATAGTTATACATTGAACGTGTACCATTCACTCTATCAGATTTAGTCGATATTTCAAAACACACCAAGGAGAAAAACAGTCAATGCTGATTAAATCAGCAACCAAATGCTTAAAACGTCAGCTAGTAATTTGCTTTATATGTAACACCATTCATGAATACTAAGACAATGGAACATGATCAATGGGGAAATGTGACAAACACGACCCTTGTGATGACAGACTTATTTCTCTCCGAAGAACTGGTTGTAAAGTGTTTGAAAGAGTCGTTACCAAATATGTACATAATTACTTATGAGAATTACCTAAAAAGTGAAAAAAATGGAAACTTGGAGATTTTCTGGTAATTTGTTGATATGGTTTAAGGATTATATTTACATCACCAGCAATAAACCTACATTCAAAACAGCAGTTCAAATGAAAATCACGTATACTGGTGGTCCACAAGGATCTGTACTTTGCCCATTATTCCTTTTGTGCATAAACAACATCAGTTAATCTTGCAAAACTCGCATGTTTGCTGATGTCACATCAATTTCTTATTCTCATTATTTATCTAATAAAATGTCCATAAATGACGATTTTCGTAAAATCAAAATTTCCTACACTTCACATGTGCTTTCCCGTTTTTGCATGGGAAAAGATAAACCTGTCTTAAACCTGCCTTAAACTACATATGAAAAGACAGCTCAAACACGCCATTATTCTCAAAACGTCAAAACCCCTGCCTTATCACTACATTTGAAAAGACAGCTCAAACACGCCATTATTCTCAAAACGTCAAAACCCCTGCCTTATCACTTTATATAGCATAACAATGTTAGCGTAATGGAATATATCACACACTTCATTCGCCCTTGATGATGTCATGATGAATGTGATTCGCCATTACAACATATTGCTACGGGTAAGAATGTATGGTACATGTGGAAAAACATCAACCGCTCTTGTGTGATACAGACACAGAAATCAGCCACTTAATCACACAAGTGTGATATATTATTCTCCTATACTTTTCAGGTGCTTCTGGGGTTTTTGCCAGGGAAAAGATAAATGTCATGACAGCTCAAACGCGCCTTAAATCAGTGCAGCATCGGTTAATGCAGCGTGACCATATCACAATAGGATTGCGTCATCCAATCAGTCATCCATGTAATGCGCATCGGTGATTGATTATTCTATCACAACTGTGAGGTAAGGAGAGAATCGGAATTAAAAACCTTTAGTATAAGACTTTGAGGTTCAATAGTTGGTTTAACGTCATGTTAAACAAGAAAAAACTTCTCGGATTGATATTTCTTTGTTTATACCAAAGAGGAGTGATATATTCTATTCGTTCTATATCCGCAGCTAAAATGTAAATGCACCTGTGAAACGTTTAAAAAATTAAATGTTTTACTAACGTGTTTCTTCAAGATTATTTTTGGTTTGGTTTTATTTTGTTTAACGTCCTATTACCAGCTAAGTTCATTTAAGGACGTGCCTCCATGTGTGTCGTGAAAGCGTGCATGTGTGTATGTGTGCCGGAGACAGATAATGATGATGTACTTGCCTCCTTGTGATAGCGCGGACTCAATTAAATACCATGTCGAAGGCACCAAGCACAGTATCCCGCCCGGTCACATTAACCTGACAACGGGTGAACCAGTTGTTGCCTTTACCCGTAAAGTTGAACGTTTAGCAGGGAATAACAACTACCATTTGTATCATTTTTGAAGACTTTAGTACAACTGCATGTCCCGGCCTGGGGACAGAACTTATTGCCTTCCTTACCTGGGCGAACGCTCAACATTAAAGCCAGAAATGAGGTATTGTCAAGCAAGGCGCTATGACATTAAATGTAGTTAGTAGTAGCAAGACAGATATAGAGCCCAGGTGTTGCAACGGGTGCAGCATATTTAGGTCGTTTTGTGTCCTAAAGCAGAGCATTAGTCTTACGATACATGCAGTGGGGAACAGCTGGTGTATTCTTTATTCGATCCCCGACCTGCAGGGGAGCTTCAAGATAATACTTTAACTCATGTTCCGAAGAACAAAGTACGTCCACCTTGTGTTGTGAAAAGCACGCTTTACCAAAATTATCGTATACTGAAACAGATAGACGGAAAATTTCATTTGTTCCTAATTTGGATGATGTATTACAAAACAAATTAAGTTACAGAGTAAAACAGTACCTATGTACGTGGCCGGTTAAAGATAAATCAAATCTGTAAAGTGAACTATTCAGACATGTCTGATATATTTTGCTAAACTCAATTGTTAGTTATCGATATATCCCATAATCATATCTACATGATTGCTTCAGATGCAGACTTTTGTATTTTAAAAGAAAATGAAAATCTTCACTCAATTATTTTTTAGCCGAGACAAAACGGAAACACCACAACATGTCGAATCGAATAAAATAGCATGGGGACTACTTAGTGGATGTTCTATCGACTCCGTTCTAACGTTACTTTAACCTGCAGAGGAGAAGCAAATCAATAAAAACTGGAGCATTTCGGGAAAGTGGGGGG
>NW_018407609.1:303243-342661 GCF_002113885.1 Mizuhopecten yessoensis
GGGGTGAGGGGGGACTGTTTACTTACAGTCATATGTCGAGGTCGGATCGACGTCTGAGCATCGCTGATTTATTGTTGTGTACATCTAACATTGGCAGAAAATGGCGGTAAGTTGTGCAACCAATCAAGCGGCGGTACGTTGAGAAGTCAATTAAAGAGCAGGAAGTTGTGTAACCAATCAACTATTGGTGATTATCGCTGTCATCCATTTCATTTCTATTGTGATAAATGGGAGTTTGTACTGATTTATTCCAGATACACCCCAAATCAATTACCTGTTATTGTCTTATCTTATTGTCAATCTATATCTAAATACATTATCTTGTACAGAACGAATTACGGTTTCAACGTGTCAGTTACATGAATTTTCCCAAAAGCCATTTAGCAGCAGTAGTATTTTTTGAAAGGCATGGAAATATTTGTATATGTTAAAGGTGTCGTTGAAAGCAATATATATGTTTTGATTTTGCTTATGAAAATATGTATTTAACCAACGTCGATTTATCAATGAATCGAATTTCTAAGTTGTTGCAAGTAGTTTCATATTTTCATCAATGGGTACTGCACGAATAGCTTACGAATGATTGAAGGAACGAATGAAAAAGGACAGAACGCATGAATGAATCATGATATATTTACATTCTTTATGTTTGTTCTGTATATGAATCTACCAACTGAAAACAACTGCCATTAGACTATGAATACACTATGAATACAACGATTCTCGTGCAACCAGTCAGCTGATTTCACACACAATGACAACTTCATATATGCTAGAATAGTTATCTCCCCTTCTCCGAGATAATGTAGTTGCGCGAAATAATAATAAACATCACAAAAATCATGAATGGTGCACCATTGTACTATTATTATATACTTTCTAATTTTAAACTAAAATAATTACTTATAACATTTTCATATTAAATACTGACTTCCGACTCGCAATCGGTTCCTCGTGGTCAAGAACTTTCTAACGCCCCGATACAAAACGTCCGGCTGGGTAATTAATTCAGTCTGAAATGCTTCCATTTAATTCTATTTTCTATTATAATGACTATATATATGTAATGCCATCAACTTGCACATTAAACTCAGAGAACTTTGTAATGACACAGGGCACTTCATTGGTAAACAGTACATTCAACGGCTGTACATTTAACTTCAAATGAGCTCTATGCCTTCTGCCGACGAGTGCTCGGCCGATGAGTGCCCTGGATGGTTATTATAGTGACAGGTGATTTTAAATAGTGCGGACATAAACTTTTTAAAATAAATTATATGCGGTGTTGAATGCGAAAAAAATCAAATAAGATCAACTTTCAAAAATGTTCTAAGGAGTGCTCACGCGCTCCACAAGATATGTAGATCAGCTACTGCTATTCATTGCTGCAATGTACATGAAAAAAATCCATTCGATCCCTATATAGAAATGCAGGTGACAAAGGAGGACACTTTGCTGACTCCTGTCCTGTTCGTGCATCGATCTCACGGCCTATACGACACCAAATCGTCTAGCCTAGAAATATCAGCATCTCCTACCCCTACACCATCTCACCTTAAACAGAAGGTTCCGACGTTTATGTAGTCAACAGCCCTGTTAGATTAGCGACCTTATACTTTAAATAAGATTAAGATTAAAATGACAGTAAGACGATATATCTCGCATATATATCACACACGGTCAATAAATGTTTCAGCAGTACGAAAAATATCAAATCACTAACGAGGTCTTTTCAGTTATAGGATGAATGTGTGAGGGGCCTGCTCTATAGCTATCAGATATGCCTTTATCAGGTTTGCTACAGAAGATACTGCGTACACATTTGTTAGTGCAATGTCTCTTTGGGCAGAATCCTTCAAATTTGCATTATCAAACGACGCTATCACGAGGTTTGCTTACGTTATTAAGGAACCAAAGAACAACAGCAAACCCTGCTGCAATTCACATGACCCAGCAAGTGCAAGATCGGATTCTATATAACGCTTTTTCTGATTGGCTTAAATGAATTACTGCGACGCCTGCAACAGAATCCCAACCACCCCCTTGTGAATAGGAAGAATTACTAGTAATGCAATTTACCATGTATTCAAACGTGATACTTAATGATTTAAAATACTGTACGACTGTTCTTTCGAGTTGCACTGAAGAGAGAGAGAGATAATACTTGATAGTTTCAGACATAGTATGAGTTTTCATGCTCTTTATGCAGGTCATTCTATTAACGGAAAGATATAAGCTGCGTACCCTTGGATTTGAAAGTAGACCAGTTATATACAACCCACAGAAACCATGTGCTGCTGGTTAGCTTACAACCCGTCGGGATAGGAGTTAGAAGTATGAACATATCAAAATCAGTGAAATTGCTACATAATACCTAACTGTCCATATGATAATTGTATGTATGCAAAGGGACATCACGTGAAGAGCCATATTTTTCTAATGAACGTATGTATTGTTTGCACTTCCACTTATGTTACCTCGCTATCCCCATACTCGTAGTCCGTTCCAAATGTCCAGTTTGACCACTTGAATTGTTCGGGAAAGCCCTGCTAAAAATAGCGCCGATAACGTCACCTGACTAGGCAGGAAACAGTTTCCAAAGGGGCCCCCAGAGAGGGGCCGTCAGACAACGGCAATTTCTTACCGTACCATGAAACCAAGTAATATGATTTCCAAGTCCGTATTCAAACTTATTGAACAGTAATTATTCATCATCAGAAGTTAATTGCACTCTTGCCAATATTCATAATCCATTTAGCTTTAAACATATTTGTTGCCAATAAAATTGAACACGGGATGGGGCGCAAGTTTTTACAATTTATCACAGCCTTCTCCCGTCATACATTTACAATTAAATGTCAACAATGATAATTGGCATAAACATAAAATAGATATATATAAATATATATTGAATTTAGTACCGGAATGTGACCGGTACAGATGGTACGGGGCTAAACACTTCCCTCAACCATGGCATGGGACAAACCTTTCTGTAAAAAGGAATATTCACGAGACGAATATCCCTTTTCAAATGTTTTCATAAAGTGCATATATGCAATGACAAACTACACGCATATAAAAAAGAGAAACGTTTGTGATTTGTTTTATTACATTGTACAACTCAATGTCTTTGGCCAAATGTTTTTCTAGACCATTCATATAAATCATTTCATTTTTGTCCGAAACAGAAGCCGTAGTTATCGCCAGCACGCGTCATTTTTACAACGTAAATAAATGATTTTCCCCCTTTCAATACGTATTCCGATTCTATCTGAAGTCGAAATTTAATTCTTTAAAGATAAAAGGTTGTTTCATGATCATACATTATGCGATCTTATTTACTAGAAGTAGGTTCTCCTTCCTCAATTATTCATCCTGGCCCGTCATTTTGACATTTTTAATCTAGCTGCGATAGCGTAGCTTTCTGACGAAGAGCGATTTTTTTATATATATATTGCGTCGTCGCGCCAGAGGAGGCCGGGTATTAATATTAGTACTAATTTAAATCTTGCATGTAAAAGCAAAACAAAAATCGTTTAATTCAGCAATATCATTAAATCATACCGTTTAACTGAACCCGGTAATATTATAAATTATGTAAATATAATAGCGCACGTATCTCATTTGACCCCGAGTACCGACAGAGGAGAGAACAGAATACGCCGTGGCCATCACAACAGTTATCGCTTGGAGGGCCTCATCGCAAAATCAAACTAACCAGTCAGCTTATCCCTTCCTTTCGCATAAACCACTGTATAGTTATAGAAACACAAAGTAAACTCTCTCCAATACATGCCTATTAACATATTATGTATGTATGTATGTATGTATGTATGTATTCATGTATGTTATGTATGTATGATAAGTATGAGTGCATGCATGCATGTTTGTGCTTATGTACACATGTAACTGAACTATGTATATGTTTTTGTCTATGAAAAAAAAAACGATAAAAAAAACATATTAAACGAAGTTCATCTGTGTTCAAACTCAGACAAAGATACTAGCGAGGTTAATAGTTTTAGACATGTATTCAAAACATAAACAGCGCTAGCATTTCTGTCGATTCCATTTCAGCTTCAGGTTCCGCTAAGGTCAACATTTCCAAGGCTTGGGTACATATGGAAAAAAGAAAATTGTGTTACCATTTCTTATTGCTGTCATTTAAGTTTTTTCTTCGATTTAATCATGTGATTATAGTTGAAAATGAAACAAGTTTTTGTGTGAATTATTCAAAAAATAATACGCTACAACGGTTTTAAATATGGGGTAAATGGTTGAGAGAACACAAATTTTCAAAACAAATTGGAGAAAATTCAAAACCTGCATTTATGTCACTCTACTTTCCTGGCCACTATGCAGTGCAAGCTAGCATTTAAACTAAGCACCGTTTAACAGTTTCAATGTGAGGTCTAATAGTTGTACTGCATATCCACTTGATGGGGGCCACCATTTTTAATATATTGAATGGCATTGGAATCACAGCATTTATAAGATATGCAACGACTTGATCGGAATAGATCGTGCATTTTTTTATATAGTAGGAAAATTCAACCATTTGAGAATACCTATAACATAATTTGACAACGCATCATTCACATTTACACTGTTGAATGATCGATACATACCAGGCACCCATCGAGTATAAACAGCGAAAGTAGAAGTAGATAATATTCCGCATTTTCGCATTAACATGAAATTACTAATTCTGCATACATACCATGAAAGATTATAGTTGAAGTCCAAACCTTAAATTGTATCAAAAATATATTTTGTAACGACCAATGGTATCGTTAAAATGTTTTACTGAGATGCGAAAACATGACCTATTTCAGGAACTTCACTTCCGGTTTGGAGAAAAGCTGCGACAGGCTTTGAAGATGAGGTAAACATCGAGAAAAAAATAAGTTTCTAGGACCATCGGAGACTTTTCATGAATATGATTTAGTGTCTTGTGAATGTCATTGCTGTACTATTGATTATTGTCTTAGATATTATATGATCAGAAGGGTTTTGTAAGTCCTGATCGACTAAAGATCGATTATGTTTGTCAAAATATAAACAGGCAACACGTGCTATATCCGGTAAGTAATTTAAAATATTAATTATAAATTGATACAACAAAAATTATAGCATAAAAGTATAGGTTAGAATGCCATTGGTTGACAGGTAAGTTAATTTTTAAAGTTTCAAATAACATTCCACGTAAACATCAATATATGGAAACCAATATGTAACTGGAGTTTGGACATATCTAAGTAAGAATGGAAAGCAAACGGAAAACAAGTCGTGTATTTGGTAGAGGTTTGGGAAAACACAGAGTAACACAGAGAAATAAACATTTAGGAAGACCAATTTACAAAATTAAGTTAAAAAAAACTGAGAAATGGGAATTTGAAACTGAACCTTAGCAAATCACACAGGCTGTTTACTAAGCCATGGTAAAAAAGGCACCCATTTCCTCAGTTTATGCGGCATTTTCTACCAATGATGATTTAAAACTAATAATAAAAAAGCTGAAAGATCTCAGCACCAAAGGTTATAGATTAATGAATTTAGATTGTCTGCAATCTCATGTTACCGAGATAACCATGCATGCTTGTCTATGTGTTGGTGCAATGAAAATTGCCAGTAAAGGTAAACCACCAATTAAGCTGGAAACCGAAGTCCGTTCATTGGGTCTGGCCAGTGTAATGTTGGCACAGTGCCAAGGATGTCTTAAACAGTTTAAATTAGCAACCAACACAAAAGTCCCAGGATCCAAACGCTATGATGTTAATGTTCGTTCCGTTTGTGGCAGCATGGTAACTGGAAATGGTCCTTCTCACTTGAATGAGTTCTTGGCAAATAAGAACTCCCCCGGTTTATCTCAGCCAACATTTAGTTCCATAGAAACTGATATTGGAGTGTGGTTGCATTCGGTTTTAAAAAAGGACATGTTGCTAGCGGGTCTAGAGGAAAGAAATTTGGCAATTGCGCGCAATGACTTTCATCAAGAAGTCCCTGCAATAACTGTAATAATAGATGGTGGTTGGTCCAAAAGGACTCATAAACATTCGTATAATGCAGCAGGTGGTGTGATCGGAAAAGCGACCAAAAAACTGCTGCATATTGGTGTGCAGAATAAGTACTGCTACTTGTGCAGCCAGAATACTGATAAGGAACATACTTGTTTTAAGCATTGGGACCATGACAGCCAGTCAATGGAAAGTGACATCATTTTACAAGGGTTCCTTGAATGTGAAAGCAAACACGGGGTAAGGTACATGCGTGTTGTTGATGATGGTGATTCTTCTATTTTTGCAAGAATCAGAGAAGAAGTACCCTGTTGGGGAAGAGATGTTGCTAAAGAAGAATGTGCCAACCATGTCTGTAAGTGTTATAGATCAAACCTAGAAAAGCTTGTCGTAGACCATCAACTGTACAAGACAAACACCATTTGTCAAAATCTACAAGCGTTAGACTCGTAAGTGCACTTAGATGTGCCATCCGTGTAGTATCTAAAGACTACAATGAACAGAAATTAGATCGTCCCAATGCGATTAAAAGATTGAGTCGTGACATTAAAAATTCAGTTCATCATGAGTTTGGCAAACATGACCATTGCTCTGATTTCTGTCAAGCTAAATTACAACCACCACTGTCATTAGCTTTGTTGATGAGCAGGTCAGCTTCTGGAAAGAAGGTTCGTCAATATCAGCCCAAGAACAGGCCCGTTATGGAACATCAATTGTCTATAATAATGTCGAACAGCACATCATTAAGGATGTAACATCATTCCTGGTTAGAATTGAAGAGAAAGCTGATCGTCTCATCAATAACAGCACCACCAACTTAGCTGAAAGTTGGATGCACATCAGAACCAAGTTTGATGGGGGAAAAGTGCACAACCTGTGTAATCGAGGTTCATAGCACGCACGTTACTACGGTGGGGCCCTTAGGATGAACCTAGGTCCGCAGTGGGCTTGCAAGGTGTGGAAGTCAACAACTGCTTCAGAGCCTTGGTGCTATTTCAGGAAAGTTAACGCTCGCCATGAAAAGACCCTAGCAAATTTAGTGCGTCACAAATCCAAGCCCTATGTTCAAGAGCGCCGCTAGAAGAAGAAGATGTCAGCCATCAAATCAAGCACCACTAAGAAGGCCCGACAAGCTTATGGTGCAGAAGCTATAGATGTAAGTGCTGATGTATCTACTGCAGAATCGGAAACATTAAAACAGCAATATTTGGACAAACATATCAACATTTCGGCCCAACAGTGCGACAAAATTACTAAATCAACAATTCAACAATCCTAGTCTGGTATTTGGCATTCAGAGGGAAAGAAAAGAGTCACAGCTTCAAATTTTGGATCGATGGTTAAAAGAAACCCATCATTACCTATTCAGAAATTTGTGCGCAACCTGCTCTATAGTTTATTCCATGGAAATCGGTATACAAGAAATGGCATTCTTCATGAAGATACCACAATAGAGGAATATAAATTGAAGAAGGCTGACGAAGGGGACAACAGACATGTTGAGCGCAGTGGATTAGTGATACATACTATTCACAAATATTTGGCAGGAAGTCCAGATGGCGTAGTTTTTACTTCCACTGGAGAAACTGGACTCTTGGAGATCAAAAATTTGCTTCATTCGAAACCATTGAATCTTTGGTAGGTTTCAAAAAACAAAACAAATCTGTTTAGAAAACTCTGAGGGAAAACTCAAACTAAAAACAACTCATATTTATTATTATCAGTGTCATGGCCTTCTAAACATATGCAACAAAGAATGGATTGATTTTGCGGTTCGCACCTTAAATCCTCACCAACTGTTTATACAAAGGATATATAAGAATGACAATGTTTGGCAGAACATTATGCTCCCAAAACTGATGTTCTTTTACAACAACGTACTACTTCCAGAACTTGCTTGTCCAAGAGAAGGCAAAAGTCCAGGCATACGAGAACCTGGAATATGGTATGTTATGACATGTATTTTACATTCAGTGCAATATTAACAATGCATATACAACATGTGCAGTATGAATACTAAGTGATATAAGGTTAAGTTCAGTCACACAGGGAGTATTGTACATGTTTATTAAGCAATTTCGTAAGTAAATATATATGTCAATGTTTTATGATTTGTATGTATGACTAGTAGCTGTATTATGTTTTAATGATGCATGTACATGAACTGTACATGTATAGTGTTTAATTTAAAGGGATTGAATTTTATGCTTTTGCTAAAACATCTGTTATTGTTCAAGTCAGCATATCCTTTAAAAATTACTGTACAAATAAATCTTGCAAGTCATGAACAAGATATGACCTACAATAAGTTAAACTGACTATTGCCAACAACTATTTGTTTGCCCTTTGAAGGCTCACCATGAGTACCGGTATAATTAAATGTAATTATATATATATAATCATCATTCTGTATTACCAACAATACAGTTTTTGAAAATTGAACTATAAAAAAGGTAATTACATGAAATAATTTAATACTTTGGACTGAACTGAAGTTTAATGTTCATTATTGCCAAACACACGTTCAGTGACAGTTATTATCTAAGGTTAATACATTGTGAATGACACTTCTTATACCCTATGCTAATTTGTATATTAACAGTATGTGGCATCAGAAAAACAAAATCAACTTCGAACAAAAGGAACTCGGAAAAGAAAGTCACCTGCACGAAAAGGAAGACAGTACAAGAAGGGTCGTCTGGAGAGCGAGAGCTCTGATTCTGACAGTGGTGACGCTGAAGCACAAAGACTTGTACCAGTCCGTAACAGGTAGCTAAGCATAGATGTTAATCACCAACCATATAGTCTAAACAGTTTGAGGTGTTGTATTCTTCTGTAAAGCAATGAATGTGTTGTAAAAGTCAAAAACATATAAAAAAAAAACACTTCATTTGCTTATTACTAAATGAATCTGTATATGTTATTGTATGTTTCTATTTATATTTTAGGAGAACAAAACAGTGACCTATAAAATGTGTAGACATGACCATTAAACATGAGTGGATTATTCATGAAACTTCACAACTGAAAGAGTGGTATAGGGGGAATGTATTATCTGTATTGTCTGGAAATGATGGTGCTGTGAAGTCAGTATATGAAGTGCTGTATGAAGGCGAAGCCGAACCGTATGAAGTAGATCATTTTGTTGAAGATTTCGAGTCTGGATCTGTGCAGTTCTGTGACCTATAGTTTATCATTTGTTTGGATAATAGTAAAGGTATTTAAGATTGGGTTTTTTTTGGCATTATTAGCTCATATAGTTGTAACGTGTCTGATGAGATCTGATAAAATTGAAAAATTAATTATTTCATAAAAGTAACATAATTTATTATCAAGGAAGACAATTCGTATTCAATACATAGGTCAAGATTGCGTTAAAACAAAGGAATGTTTTGGTTATTACATATTGCCATGGTGAAGTTTTGTGTGTTAAATTTAATTTGGAGCAGTCCGATATAATATCCACATTTTTAAACTACACTATTTTTGAAACAAATTATATTTTGTACAATTACAGTATTTGGAACCCATATACATCACGTAACTGAAAGAGGAACACACGAGGAAGTCAACAGCATTCATTTGAAACCAAGTCGGACAAGAAAGGACCCAAGATGCACAGACTCTTATATAGAAACAATTGAACCTGAAGCATCGACACCGACGCCAGTTCTTAAGAGGTAAATATGCAAAGAATGTGAAATGTATAGAAACAGATTTAGACATGAAGTTGTAGTAACTGGTATTTCAATCGTTGTAAAATAAATAAAGCTTAAACTTAAATAGCCTTTAGGAGCCGATATTTGTTAAATCCCGTATATAGAGATTAAATTTTGCAAGAATGGTCCATTTGGAACTCATAAAGCTGGTCTTTATAAGTAAATATAATCTTAACACAATTAGCAGCAAAGGCAAGTTTTGCTTTATTTAAAATAAAATAAAATATTTTAGGTGGAAGGATCACGCATGAATGGATAGAAGATGAAAATTCTCAACAAAAACAGTCGTATAAAGGAAAATATGGTAACTGTATTGTCTTGAACTGATGGGAATTTGATTGTTTCTTATGAGGTGCTGTATCAAGGAAAGGATGAACCATATCATTTGATTCAAGATTATCAAGCTGGATCTGTGCAGTTCTATGATATTTAGATTATTTCACTTTGGATAAAGATGCAGGTATTTTAGTTATCTACTGTATACATCTATCCATCAGATTATGTTGGTTAAGTTGCATGAGTTGCCGGACAAGATTTGATCATGTCAGTAGGCAGATGTAGAAACGAACTTATTCCATTGGCAGTTAAAGTTGCTGACAATTCAATTGTTGTGATATATATATAATCTTAACAAGTATTCCATGTTAATTAAAAAAGTTTTCACTTGGTATGAATTTAATTTCAGTTGGATTTTATTGCTAAATCTAATATATAGCATGAATGGGCTCCTATACTTTTTTCAAAAAAGTAGTTCCCCATCAAATATGTCTTCCATTTTTATTTATCAGGCAAAGTTTAATCGATGAATATGAGTTATAGGCTTCATTTAATGAGCAATAAACAGTAGCTTGCCTGATTTATACACTTCATTTAAAATGTTATGCCATTTTTTCATGATTACTGAAAAATATACATTTGCTTGGTTTTTTGGAAGCTGATGTACACATATTAGAAGATTGTGGGCTAGTACAAGTGAAATGATGTTCTTCATTGATATCTTTGGATTGCTGTCATTCCCATGAAGATTTTTATATATGACATGGTATATTTATTTCCTTAAACATTTTTTTTATGGCAATAGCAAGTTAAGCACAAGTTTGACTTTAGCGGAACCTTAACCGGCTATCCGGAAGAATACATTCACCGTACCAACTGCTAGGGATGTTATTTTCTCCTTGGAATACTTCCCACCTGCGATAATGATTCCGTAACGTAATCCTTGCGTTATCTTTTAACCATTTGGCAACTTATCGCTTCGTAGCTGACACGATACAATACTTTTCTTTCGCTTACTTCACACGGCTAGTCATTTTGTTTACAACGAAATGGTGTGCTATGCGCATGCGCTAGAAGAGGGAACTCTCTGAACAAAACGTTGGTCAGACAGGTAGAAATACCGATGATTATCTTATATTTAATCATTTTAATTAATGTTTTTCAGCCAAGTCCGATCATTATTTTCCATATGGAGTCTCACTTGATATGTTTATGTGATATTTGACACAAAAAAGTTACCTCACCGTGATGCCCCTTTAAATCCCTGTAAAACCCCAGCAGGAACCCATGTTTTTTTTCAATATGAAAAGGAAAAGAGACAGGTTTTTTTTCGTGTATATAATAAAAAGATATTGTTTGTTCATATTTTGTTTCCACTGAAGGGTTATTTCATTAAAAGACTGAGGCCGTTATTGATCCAATTTTATAGGTCACAAGTACATTTTTCCAGGACATATGTTCTTATACAAATATAATACCGAGTTGTTCCAATATTGGTCTTTGCAGATACTTGTGATTATCCGGTGCTCACAGCAACATGCTGTTTGAAGGAAAACAATTATTATCCTTAATAGTACACATGTACTGAAACCCGGCATAAGTACATTAATACCAAATCGTAACCCCGCGATATCTCGCTAGTGACGTGATTAGCTTCCGATATGGAAACACTTGGGAGTTTTATAGCGGTTATATCGTTCTGTTAAACATTCTTCAAAGGGTAATGGGGTATTATTTAATACATTTACTCGTACAACGCTGAGTGTGTTCGATATGGCGTGTAAAGAAAACCACATGGTCGTGTTTATGTTTTATGTTTTATGTTTTTATACGAATAAGCTTGCTTTTTTAAGTTCAGTTCCGATATGACTTTTGACTAGGCATGCTACAATTAAGTAGCATCGCTACTACATTCTTATCACTAGATTGTTTGTATTCAAACTATAAACTTCGTCATATCTGATATATTTCGGATTTTTTATCGACTATTAAGTGGCATGCACAATATGTAGTGAAATAGTTTTATCTAAGCGTCAAAAAGACAAAGATGAAAGAAACTCTGACAACCTATGAAGTGACGTAAGCAATGATTTGGACTGCTGCAGAGGGATACCAGACCGTTTGTATTGCCGGTACATGGTAATTCAATTCCATAAATTCCATAGCGGTATGAACTGTAGCAGTATGATAGCACGTGAATTTGATATAAAGAACATGTTTGATACAGAATAAGGTCACACTTCCCACTAATTTCTTATGCCTCTTCTCCATCTTTTTTCCCGCGCATTTTCTCTCTTCGGGTTATACCATTAATTAAATATAACTGAAAATTGTTATGCATTTTGTATGTACGTGTAATGCCATCTTATGATGATTGAAACTATTATATAAACGGGCTTGAATACGTTGGCTAACTGGGACCTAGGACATCTCTCCATCGCTTCTATCTACGCTCTCTCTTCTTTTCCTCTCATCCCTCTCTTTTTCCCTCACTCACTCCCCTCAATTAATTTCTCCATTTCCAATAAGTTAGAGGTTATCTATAGAACCAAACTCGTAAATGTAAATGAAAGTGTATAGTTTTATCACATCACTAATACAATCAACAGTCTTTTCAAGACAATACTATGTGAACACGAATTAGGATTAAGGAGAGCTTTGATAAGCTATCTGTGGATATTTGTACTTTTATGCTTAAAATAAAAAGTGTGGTAAAAGGAAGAGAATACTTATTGTATAAAAAAACGGATTCGATCTTGACAGTAGTGTTATTTTATAGTTTTCATTCTACAGAAAATCTTTTACAATGTTTCCCCCGATAACGTTACCTCACATTTCTTTCAGACATTTCCAGTCGGGTTCCGGCATATGATTAAATAAGGTACATGTATCGGTAGATTTGAGAAGCTCTCAAGAATGAAATTGACTTTCGTGAGGTGGTCACCGTGAACTGATTTGCTGAGACAATTACAAATTGCAACTGGCAGGACTTAATGAATCTTTATATGAGTACTGAGTATCACTGGGCAGCTTGTCTGTAGATGTGACAATAAACATGGCCGCCGCGTTCTGTCGTATCTTTAACTTTTGTCTACTGGGAGGATCCTAGCGGTGAATGACCAGTTTTGAAAGATGGTCGTCTCCTTACTTCTATAGCGGTTCTAACTTAACTCTTTCAGTAAGGATATATTTCATTTGGAACGACAGACTTTAACGTTTTGGGATTCCAAATAGCAGCCGTGGCCTCTGGTTTTCTGGAACAAAACAACAACAGTTATATTTTCGTGTAGTCCGAATTTTACTAAGCCAACTTTGTTAGTTCTTATGGGAGTGAATGCTAGGTGATATAATTAATATGAAATGACTAGCTACCTTTAAAGTTTTGAGATTAAGACGGCATGCTTTCTGGTTAGCCTAAATACTTTCTCCCAAAAGTTGAGTTCTGTTCAGCTGATTCGAATGCCATATTTTGTGATTCACTATTTTTTTTGGAATCTTTCACACGATCCCTGTCAACGATCCTTGTTTTTTTCTCTAAATTCATACAGTGTAAGTAGATTTTTAATAGCGGATTAAAACCTCTAAAGACTAGACAATGATCAAACTGTTTACATTTTCTACATAGCTTAGCATCATTGAATTTGTATTTTTTTTCATTTACCACCCACTGATAAAATGCCAAATTCTTTTTTGACCTCAAATTTATGTTTGGACAGGTACAAATTTCCCATCAAAAAGCTCAGGAAAACCACCTTAATTAACCGTTTTTGCAGGGATCGTTTCATTTTTCCCGAAGTACCTTTCAGTATGCATTAGGTTATTTTGTTTCGTAGTGAGCCTAGTGTAATATAATACATATTCATATCATGTATATACAGTCGGATCCGCTAATAACCATCTCTATTCAGCTATATTCTCTCTCAATAGAGGTCAATTCTGAAGATTTTACCCTCTGGAGATGCTCTCTCTGTTAAGGGGCCGTTTAAGTCTTCCTTTTGTGTCAGGACTACAGTTAAACATAATATATTGCCGCATTGAACCCTATTTTATAACAAATACAAGGATGCGTTATAAAACTATATAGATGATTGAGCAAACTTTTAGAGGTTACAAACATTGACTTTCAGAATATCTCAGTGAACTTCAAATGCAAAATTGATGACGAAATATGAATACCGTGTCAACCAAATTTACTAAAACTGGAACACATTAAAGCAGTTCCCGTGCCAGTGGGCATCCATGTCAGCCTACCCATCACTACTCGTCGAGCGTCCATTTCTTACCAGTGTAATTCGTGTCCTGTTACAACCTCTGAATCCCTGGACATTTTGATTTGACCTGGTATAGAATATTTTCAGATAGTTATATACACTTATCCAACTAAGCAATATATTTGTTACTTGTGATTTTACACAAGGATCCATATATCATTATCATGTCTGTTTTCATTATAAGCTTGTAAAATTAAATCGATTGTTGCCCAATATTTTGGCAATATTGTTAACAAATATCTTTAAGGTCAAATAGTTTGTTTCGCTCTATATTTCATGCATTTTAACATTTTCTTATAAAAATATAACCAGAGAAAAAACTTTCATGATCCACATTTTCGTTTCAAATGCATCACAACTGACTTTTCAGGAAAAGACTAAAAAATATAGAAATGCATAAAAAGCATATTTACCATCTGACTGTAGACTGAAATAGTCACCCAGAATTCTTACACCCGGATAAGGTATGTTGAAAAGACCCCAAATGATATCGGTATATTGAACTTGTACATTTATAATTAAAATGTTCCATAGAGGTGTTAACATAGTCAATAATAAAGCATTATTATACAATTAAGGCTAGAGTCTTCTAAAAATAGTTTACAAGACAGGACATACCAACCTCTTTTCAGACCAAACTATGTGTGTAAAACCAAAGACCTCGTGATCTAAATGAATATTTGTTTAGCATGTGCTTTTTCTTAACATTTAGTGATTTAATATAAAGGCTAGACATGCTATAAATAGTATTTCACCTTTCATTTACATTGTCTAGAGCATTTATAATATCACAGAATGTTAGGAAATGTCGCAACATCTATGAGATTTCCCTATATAAACCAAACAAATATAAATGAACTTTAGACAATTTGTCATTTCGTAGCATTCAGCTCGGTTGCAAAATATATTGACGATTGAACCTTAAATAACGGCGCATCTTAAATCGATTTGTTGTCTAAAAACAACTCAGAAAATTTACTAATTTTTCAATCTCCTGGAATTATACTCGGAATCGATGTCTTCCAGTATTATACAGAAAGAGATGATTGTATTCTGCTTCGTTGTACGAGCATGTGGGTAAAAAGTCCTCGATCTTATAATGTATACGATTAAATTTATACAAAACGGCCATTTTGTCACTAAAAATCATTTCGAAATTACGTATTTCGAATCATATCAAAACAATTTCAACCAAGTCTTGTTTGGATGTGCCGAACTATACACAGACTAGTTACGTAATTTAACATCGGAGTAATCTTTCCTGTGGTGAATCAATTGAAATTTAAACCCCTACTACTACTACAAATATTACAGGTCCGGAGAGTAATCTTTCTAGAGTTTCCTGTGGTGAATCAATTAAAATTTAAACCCCTACTACTACTACAAATCTTACTTGCTAACCATAACGAAACAAACACTACAACTGAGTTCTCACCATTTGACCTGTCGCTTATTTTGTGTCGTAAAATTAAGAAACCAAACATGCTGTATTTTTCTAAACATGTGAAATTAATGAAGGGGCCCATTTTACACAAAAGTAATTGAACATAAACAGGTGAAAACAATGCTATTTATAGTTGTCAGTTATACACCAGTAAATCGATTGTATCACTGCGTTTGAACAGTGTGATTTAAAATCGATGTCCCTTGATTGTAGGATTGGCATATACATACGAATATTATCATTAGAATTTGATATATTTATCAATCATCAGCAAATCTATTCCGTTACCTATTTTCGATAAAATTGTTACCTGGAAATTAAATGTTAAAAATATACCTATTGAGTCGCTGTCAAAAGAGATGCGTACTCGCTGATAAGTTCTTTGTCTCTTTCAGTACATCTTTATGAATTGGTGGTGTTGGAATTCCTCAGTAGACTATATATTGCCGTTGACAGTTAAGCTATCCTCATGTTATGTAATACTATTCAGTTTTGAAGTAAAGTATGACTTACATAATACATGATGTCGTTAATTTATGCATTTCTCCGTTTTTTGAGTTTAAAAAGTGGAAAGTTTGATTAAAAAACTGCTGTATCATTGAACACATGTAAGTTGTAGTGGAGACTTTTACTTACATGTAACACACATTACACAGGATGAGTCAGTTACTGTATCATTGAACCCTGTATTTTGTAGTGTAGACTTTTACTTACATGTAATACACATTACACAGCATGAGTCAGATACTGTATCATTGAACACCTGTATTTTGTAGTGGAGACTTTTACTTACATGTAATACACATTACACAGCATGAGCCAGTTTTTATTTAGTATTTGGTACCAAGACAGTAGGCTTAACCCAAATACTTCATTTCTCACGATGTTTTACACATCAACAACCATTGGTACATAAAATAAAATCCTGCGAAAATATTCTCAGTGCTTTCCATACAACGAAACAACGATTTAGCAGTTAAGAAATAGATTTAATATGTTGATCTTAAGATCCATCAATATTATCAGACAATCAATTATTAAATTATATAATGCATAAATGGGAAGGTAAAACAAACAGGAGTTATCTATCTTGTCAATATGCAAAACAGTTTAAACCCACATTTTGCAGAGCTAACAAGTGATTGGTTTAAATACGGGTAGAGTGTAGTATAACCCGACAATATCCTCCCCATACCTGCATCTACCCAACTCTCCTCTACCTACTGATAAACTCTCACCAATGCACAAACTCGTCGCACCTACCTTTCCCTTCCCATCTCTCCAACAACTATCTTATACTAATACTCACAAACATAATTATAAAAGTCAGAATAGTGAACAGTTCCAGATGAAAACCAAAGGAAAGGATTATAATGAAAGTGAACATTGGTACCGAAGGAAAGTTTTCATAGTGTGTAAAGACTGGATGCGGTTTCAAGAATGGACGCCAAAATAAAGATTAATTAACCCCTGCATGACTCTAACCATTCACAAATAACACAGTGTCCGGGGGAGGGGACTATAAATGGTGTCCCGTGTAGGAGGGACAACCTGCACGTAAAAAATCCCTCTGTGTATAGTCGAAAGAGTAGGCGCGTTAACGCCGGCACAGAGGATAGAATTCGATTAGATAACAGATTTTTAGACGATTCGACGGACTCCCAAAATATAGGAACAAAATAAAATACGGACAGTAAATATATATATTCATGATAATATCGATATTTTCAGTTGTTTGTATCAGGTTTAACGTCATCACTAAGATCATATGAGGATGACTGTCTAGGGAAACATCGCCAAAAAAGCTGTGGAAGATAGAAAGGAAAAAGTAGGATAGAAAGGAAAAAGTAGGATAGAAAGGAAAGAGTAGGATAGAAAGGAAAGAGTAGGATAGAAAGGAAAGAGTAGTATAGAAAGGAAAGAGTTGGATAGAAAGGAAAGAGTAGGATTGAAAGGAAAGAGTAGGATAGAAAGGAAATAGTAGGATAGAAAGGAACGAGAAGGATAGAAAGGAAAAAGTAGAATAGAAAGGAAAGAGTAGGATAGAAAAAAAGAGTAGGGTAGAAAGCAAAGAATGGGATAGAAAGGAAAGAGTAGTATAGAAAGGAAAGAGTAGGAAAGAAAGGAAAGAGTAGGATAGAAAAGGAAAGAGTAGGATAGAAAAGAAAAAGTGGGATAGAAAGGAAATAGTAGGATAGAAAGGAAAGAGTAGGAGAGAAAGGAAAGATTAGGATAGAAAGGAAATTATAGATAGAAAGGAAAGAGTAGATAAAAAGGAAAGATTAGGATAGAGAGGAAATAGTAGGATAGAGAGGAAATAGTAGGATAGAGAGGAAAAGGTAGGATATAAATGAAAGGGTAGAATAGAAAGGAAAGAGTAGGATAGAACGGAAAGAGTTGGATAGATAAGTAAAGTGTAGATAGAAAGGAAATAGTAGAATAGAAAGAAAAGAGTAGGATAGAAAGGAAAGAGTAGACTAGAAAGGAAAGAGTAGGATAGAAACGAAATAGAAAATAGAAAGAAAAGAGTAAAATAGAAAGAAAAGGGTAGGATAGAAAGGAACGAGTAGGATAGAAAGGAAATATTAGGATAGAAAGG
This sequence comes from Mizuhopecten yessoensis, assembly GCF_002113885.1. NCBI lineage: Eukaryota > Metazoa > Mollusca > Bivalvia > Pectinida > Pectinidae > Mizuhopecten > Mizuhopecten yessoensis. Next base: position 321,570 of record NW_018407609.1, read on the forward strand.
AAAGTGTAGATAGAAAGGAAGGAGTAGGAGAGTAAAGAAAGAGAATATATAAAGGAAAAAGTAGGCTTGAGAGGAAAGAGTAGTAAAGAAAGGAAATAGTAGGATAGAAAGGAAGGAGTAGACTAGAAAGGAAAGAGTAGATAGAAAGGAAAGAGTAGAATAGAAAGAAAAGAGTAGGATAGAAAGGAAAGAGTAGAATAGAAAGAAAAGAGTGGATAGAAAGGAAAGAGTAGATAGAAAGAATAAAGTAAAAAAGAAAGAAAAGAGTAGGATAGAAAGGAACGAGTAGGATAGAAAGGAAATATTGGGATAGAAAGGAAAGAGTAGGATAGAAAGGAAAGAGTAGGATAGAAAGAAATAGTAGGATAGAAAGGAAAGAGTAGGATAGAAAGTAAAGAGTAGGATAGAAAGGAAAGAGTTGGATAGAAAAATAGGATAGAAAGGAAAGATTAGGATAGAGAGGAAAGACTAGGATAGAAAGGAAAGAGTAGGATAGAAAGGAAAGAGTAGGATAGACAGACAGACATTCTTTATTTCCTCTTTAACAAGAGATTAAAGTCAATTAATACATATATATATGTTTACATTTCAAATTACATAAAGTTAGCGTTCATCAATAGAAACAGGAAGAGAGTTACAATAATGTGTCAATTTCACTCACCATTCTTTCTAGATTAATTGACATATTGGTCATCATATTTTCCCACTCGTAGTCTTCTAGTAGTATATTCACACTATCTCCTAATAAGAAACTGCATTGGTTTTCATCCTCTATATTTGTAAATGAAATATAGGGGGGAACTTCTAAAGCATTGACTACACATTCCATCATTAAGTCACGTGTTTCAAACAATTTCGGACACTCAAGCAGAAAATGAAAAACAATATCAGCAGTAGAGTTAGAAAGGAAAGAGTAGGACAGAAAGGAAAGAATAGAATAGAAAGGAAAGAGTAGAATAGAAAGAAAAGAGAAGGATAGAAAGGAAAGAGTAGGATAAAACGGAAAGAGTTGGATAGATAAGTAAAGTGTAAGATAGAAAGGGAAGTGTAGGATAGAGAGAAAGTGTAAGAAAGGAAAGAGTAGGATAGAAATTAAAGAGTTGGATAAAAAAAATAGGATAGAAAGGAAAAAATAGGGTAGAGAGGAAAGACTAAGATAGAAGGATAGAAAGGAAATATTGGGATAGAAAGGAAAGAGTAGGATGGAAAGTAAAGAGTAGGATAGAAAGGAGAGAGTAGAATAGAAAGAAAAGAGAAGGATAGAAAGGAAAGAGTTGGATAGAAAGAAAAGAGTAGGCTTGACAGGAAAGAGTAGGATAGAGAGGAAAGAGTAGGACAGACAGACATTCTTTATTTCCTCTTTTACAAGAGATTAAAGTCAATTAATACATATATATATGTTTACATTTCAAATTACATAAAGTTAGCGTTCATCAATAGAAACAGGAAGAGAGTTACAATAATGTGTCAATCTCACTCACCATTCTTTCTAGATTAATTGACATATTGGTCATCGTATTTTCCCACTCGTAGTCTTCTAGTAGTATATTCACACTATCTCCTAATAAGAAACTGCATTGGTTTTCATCCTCTAAATTTGTAAATGAAATATAGGAGGGAACTTCTAAAGCATTGACTACACAATCCATCATTAAGACACGAGTTTCAAACAATTTCGGACACTCAAGCAGAAAATGAAAAACAATATCAGCAGTAGAGTTAGAAAGGAAAGAGTAGGACAGAAAGGAAAGAATAGAATAGAAAGGAAAGAGTAGAATAGAAAGAAAAGAGTAGGATAGGAAGGAAAGAGTAGGATAGAAAGAAATCGTAGGATAGAAAGGAAAGAGTAGGCTTGAGAGGAAAGAGTAGGATAGAGAGGAAAGAGTAGGATAGAACGGAAAGAGTAGGATAGAAAGTAAAGTGTAGGATAGAAAGTAAAGAGAAGGATAGAAAGGAAAAAGTAGGATGGAAAGGAAAGAGGAGGATAGAAAGAAATAGTAGGATAGAGAGGAAAGAGTAGGACAGACAGACATTCTTTATTTCCTCTTTTACAAGAGATTAAAGTCAATTAATACATATATATATGTTTACATTTCAAATTACATAAAGTTAGCGTTCATCAATAGAAAAAGGAAGAGGGTTACAATAATGTGTCAATCTCACTCACCATTCTTTCTAGATTAATTGACATATTGGTCATCGTATTTTCCCACTCGTAGTCTTCTAGTAGTATATTCACACGATCTCCTAATAAGAAACTGCATTGGTTTTCATCCTCTAAATTTGTAAATGAAATATAGGAGGGAACTTCTAAAGCATTGACTACACATTCCATCATTAAGTCACGTGTTTCAAACAATTTCGGACACTCACGCAGAAAATGAAAAACAATATCAGCAGTAGATTTAGTAAGGAAAGAGTAGGACAGAAAGGAAAGAATAGAATAGAAAGGAAAGAGTAGAATAGAAAGTAAAGAGTAGGATAGAAAGGGAAGTGTAGGATAGAGAGAAAGTGTAAGAAAGGAAAGAGTAGGATAGAAACGAAAGAGAAAATAGAAAGAAAAGAGTAAAATAGAAAGGAAAGGGTAGGATAGAAAGAAATAATAGGATAGAAAGGAAAGAGCAGAATAGAAAGTAAAGAGTAGGATAGAAAGGAAAGGGTAGGATAGAAAGAAATAATAGGATAGAAAGGAAAGAGCAGAATAGAAAGTAAAGAGTAGGATAGAAAGGGAAGTGTAGGATAGAGAGAAAGTGTAAGAAAGGAAAGAGTAGGATAGAATGTAAAGAGTAGGATAGAAAGGAAGGAGTAGACTAGAAAGGAAAGAGTAGATAGAAAGGAAAGATTAGGATAGAGAGTAAATAGTAGGATAGAGAGGAAAAGGTAGGATATAAATGAAAGTGTAGGATAGAAAGGAAAGAGTAGTATAGAAAGGAAAGAGTTGGATAGAAAAATAGGATAGAAAGGAAAGATTAGGATAGAGAGTAAATAGTAGGATAGAGAGGAAAAGGTAGGATATAAATGAAAGTGTAGGATAGAAAGGAAAGAGTAGACAAGAAAGGAAAGAGTAGGATAGAAAGTAAAGTGTAGGATAGAAAGTAAAGAGGAAATATTGGGATAGAAAGGAAAGAGTAGGATAGCCAGAAATAGTAGGATAGGAAGGAAAGAGGAGGATAGAAAGTAAAGAGAAGGATAGAAAGGAAAGAGTAGGATGGAAAGTAAAGAGTAGGATAGAAAGGGAAGTGTAGGATAGAGAGAAAGTGTAAGAAAGGAAAGAGTAGGATAGAATGTAAAGAGTAGGATAGAAAGGAAAGGGTAGGATAGAAAGAAATAATAGGATAGAAAGGAAAGAGCAGAATAGAAAGTAAAGAGTAGGATAGAAAGGAGAGAGTAGGATAGAAAGTAAAGAGTTGTATAAAAAAAATAGGATAGAAAGGAAAAAATAGGGTAGAGAGGAAAGACTAAGATAGAAGGATAGAAAGGAAATATTGGGATAGAAAGGAAAGAGTAGGATAAAACGGAAAGAGTTGGATAGATAAGCAAAGTGTAAGATAGAAAGGGAAGTGTAGGATAGAGAGAAAGTGTAAGAAAGGAAAGAGTAGGATAGAAAGTAAAGAGTAGGATAGAAAGGAAAGAGTAGGATAGAAAAAAAGAGTAGGGTAGAAAGGAAAGGGTAGAACAGAAAGGAAAGAGTAGGATAGAAAAAAAGAGTAGGGTAGAAAGGAAAGAGTAGGAGAGAAAGGAACGAATAGGATAAAAAGGAAAATAAAGATAGAAAGGAAAGAGTAGATAGAAAGGAAAGATTAGGATAGAGAGTAAATAGTAGGATAGAGAGGAAAAGGTAGGATATAAATGAAAGTGTAGGATAGAAAGGAAAGAGTAGGATAAAACGGAAAGAGTTGGATAGATAAGTAAAGTGTAAGATAGAAAGGGAAGTGTAGGATAGAGAGGAAAGACTAGGACAGAAAGGAAAAAAGTAGGATAGAAAGTAAAGAGTAGGATAGAAAGGGAAGTGTAGGATAGAGAGAAAGTGTAAGATAGAAAGAAAAGAATAGGATAGAAAATAAAGAGTAGAAAAGAAAGAAAAGAGTAGGATAGAAAGGAAAGAGTAGACTAGAAAGAAAAGAGTAGATAGAAAGGAAATAGTAGAAAAGAAAGAAAAGGGTAGGATAGAAAGGAAAGAGTAGACAAGAAAGGAAAGAGTAGGATAGAAACGAAAGAGAAAATAGAAAGAAAAGAGTAAAATAGAAAGGAAAGGGTAGGATAGAAAGGAACGAGTAGGATAGAAAGGAAATATTAGGAGAGAAAGGAAATATTAGGATAGAAAGGAAAGAGTAGATAGAAAGGAAAGAGTAGAATAGAAAGAAAAGAGTAGGATCGAAAGGAAAGAGTAGAATAGAAAGTAAAGAGTAGGATAGAAAGGAAAGAGTTGGATAGAAAGAAAAGAGTAGGCTTGACAGGAAAGAGTAGGATAGAGAGGAAAGAGTAGGATAGAAAGGAACGAGTAGGATAGAAGGAAAAAATAAAATAGAAAGAAAAGAGTAGGATAGAAAGGAACGAGAAGGATAGAAAGGAAATAGTAGGATAGAAAGGAAAGTAGAAAGGAAAGAGTAGGATAGAAAGGAAAGAGTAGTATAGAAAGGAACGAGTAGGATAGAAAGGAAATATTAGGAGAGAAAGGAAATATTAGGATAGAAAGGAAAGAGTAGAGAGAAAGGAAAGAGTAGGAGAGAAAAGAAAGAGAATGTATAAAGGAAAGAGTAGGCTTGAAAGGAAAGAGTAGGATAGAAGGGAAATAGTAGGATAGAACGGAAGGAGGAGACTAGAAAGGAAAGAGTAGATAGAAAGGAAAGAGTAGGAGAGAAAAGAAAGAGAATGTATAAAGGAAAGAGTAGGCTTGAAAGGAAAGAGTAGGATAGAAGGGAAATAGTAGGATAGAACGGAAGGAGGAGACTAGAAAGGAAAGAGTAGATAGAAAGGAAAGAGTAGGAGAGAAAAGAAAGAGAATGTATAAAGGAAAGAGTAGGCTTGAAAGGAAAGAGTAGGATAGAAGGGAAATAGTAGGATAGAACGGAAGGAGGAGACTAGAAAGGAAAGAGTAGATAGAAAGGAAAGAGTAGGAGAGAAAAGAAAGAGAATGTATAAAGGAAAGAGTAGGCTTGAAAGGAAAGAGTAGGATAGAAGGGAAATAGTAGGATAGAACGGAAGGAGGAGACTAGAAAGGAAAGAGTAGATAGAAAGGAAAGAGTAGGAGAGAAAAGAAAGAGAATGTATAAAGGAAAGAGTAGGCTTGAAAGGAAAGAGTAGGATAGAAGGGAAATAGTAGGATAGAACGGAAGGAGGAGACTAGAAAGGAAAGAGTAGATAGAAAGGAAAGAGTAGAATAGAAAGAAAAGAGTAGGATAGAAAGGAAAGAGAAGGATAGAAAGGAAAGAGAAGGATAGAAAGGAAAGAGAAGGATAGAAAGGAAAGAGTAGTATAGAAAGGAACGAGTAGGATAGAAAGGAAATATTAGGAGAGAAAGGAAATATTAGGATAGAAAGGAAAGAGTAGAGAGAAAGGAAAGAGTAGGAGAGAAAAGAAAGAGAATGTATAAAGGAAAGAGTAGGCTTGAAAGGAAAGAGTAGGATAGAAGGGAAATAGTAGGATAGAACTGAAGGAGGAGACTAGAAAGGAAAGAGTAGATAGAAAGGAAAGAGTAGGAGAGAAAAGAAAGAGAATGTATAAAGGAAAGAGTAGGCTTGAAAGGAAAGAGTAGGATAGAAGGGAAATAGTAGGATAGAACTGAAGGAGGAGACTAGAAAGGAAAGAGTAGATAGAAAGGAAAGAGTAGGAGAGAAAAGAAAGAGAATGTATAAAGGAAAGAGTAGGCTTGAAAGGAAAGAGTAGGATAGAAGGGAAATAGTAGGATAGAACGGAAGGAGGAGACTAGAAAGGAAAGAGTAGATAGAAAGGAAAGAGTAGAATAGAAAGAAAAGAGTGGATAGAAAGGAAAGTGAAGATAGAAAGTAAATATTAGGATAGAAAGGAAATGTTAGGATAGAAAGGAAAGAGTAGGATAGAAAGGAACGAGTAGGATAGAAGGCAAAAGTAAAATAGAAAGAAAAGAGTAGGATAGAAAGGAACGAGAAGGATAGAAAGGAAATAGTAGGATAGAAAGGAAAGAGTTGGATAGAAAGAAAAGAGTAGGCTTGACAGGAAAGAGTAGGATAGAGAGGAAAGAGTAGGATAGAAAGGAAAGAGTAGGATAGAAAGAAACGAGTAGGATAGAAAGGAAATAGTAGGATAGAAAGGAAAGTAGAAAGGAAAGAGTAGGATAGAAAGGAAAGAGTTGGATAGAAAGAAAAGAGTAGGCTTGACAGGAAAGAGTAGGATAGAGAGGAAAGAGTAGGATAGAAAGGAAAGTGTAGGATAGAAAGTAAAGAGTAGGATAGAAAGGAAAGAGTAGAATAGAAAGAAAAGAGTAGGATAGAAAGGAAAGAGTTGGATAGAAAGAAAAGAGTAGGCTTGACAGGAAAGAGTAGGATAGAGAGGAAAGAGTAGGATAGAAAGGAAAGTGTAGGATAGAAAGGAAAGAGTAGGATAGAAAGGAACGAGTAGGATAGAAGGCAAAAGTAAAATAGAAAGAAAAGAGTAGGATAGAAAGGAACGAGAAGGATAGAAAGGAAATAGTAGGATAGAAAGGAAAGAGTAGGATAGAAAGAAAAGTGTGGGATAGAAAGTAAAGAGTAGGATAGAAAGGAAAGAGTAGAATAGAAAGAAAAGAGTAGGATAGAAAGGAAAGAGTAGAATAGAAAGAAAAGAGTAGGATAGAAAGGAAAGAGTAGGATAGAAAGGAACGAGTAGGATAGAAGGAAAAAGTAAAATAGAAAGAAAAGAGTAGGATAGAAAGGAACGAGTAGGATAGAAAGGAAATAGTAGGATAGAAAGGAAAGAGGAGGATAAAACGGAAAGAGTTGGATAGATAAGTAAAGAGTAAAGATAGAAAGGGAAGGGTAGGATAGAGAGGAAAGACTAGGACAGAAAGGAAAAAAGTAGGATAGAAAGAAAAGAGTAGGATAGAAAGGGAAGTGTGGGATAGAGAGAAAGTGTAAGATAGAAAGAAAAGAATAGGATAGAAATAAAGAGAAGAATAGAAAGAAAAGAGTAGGATAGAAAGGAACGAGAAGGATAGAAAGGAAATAGTAGGATAGAAAGGCAAGAGTAGGATAGAAAGGAACGAGTAGAATCGAAAGGAAATAGTAGGATAGAAAGGAAAGAGGAGGATAAAACGGAAAGAGTTGGATAGATAAGTAAAGTGTAAAGATAGAAAGGGAAGGGTAGGATAGAGAGGAAAGACTAGGACAGAAAGGAAAAAAGTAGGATAGAAAGTAAAGAGTAGGATAGAAACGGAAGTGTGGGATAGAGAGAAAGTGTAAGATAGAAAGAAAAGAATAGGATAGAAATAAAGAGAAGAATAGAAAGAAAAGAGTAGGATAGAAAGGGAAGTGTGGGATAGAGAGAAAGTGTAAGATAGAAAGAAAAGAATAGGATAGAAATAAAGAGAAGAATAGAAAGAAAAGAGTAGGATAGAAAGGGAAGTGTGGGATAGAGAGAAAGTGTAAGATAGAAAGAAAAGAATAGGATAGAAATAAAGAGAAGAATAGAAAGAAAAGAGTAGGATAGAAAGGGAAGTGTGGGATAGAGAGAAAGTGTAAGATAGAAAGAAAAGAATAGGATAGAAATAAAGAGTAGAATAGAAAGAAAGTAGAATAGAAAGAAAAGAGTAGGATAGAAAGGGAAGTGTGGGATAGAGAGAAAGTGTAAGATAGAAAGAAAAGAATAGGATAGAAATAAAGAGTAGAGAGTAGGACAGAAAGGAAAGAGTAGAATAGAAAGTAAAGAGTAGGATAGAAAGGAAAGAGTAGACAAGAAAGGAAAGAGTAGGATAGAAACGAAAGAGAAAATAGAAAGAAAAGGGTAAATAGAAAGAAAAGGGTAGGATAGAAAGGAAAGAGTAGACAAGAAAGGAAAGAGTAGGATAGAAACGAAAGAGAAAATAGAAAGAAAAGAGTAAAATAGAAAGAAAAGGGTAGGATAGAAAGGAAAGAGTAGACAAGAAAGGAAAGAGTAGGATAGAAACGAAAGAGAAAATAGAAAGAAAAGGGTAAATAGAAAGAAAAGGGTAGGATAGAAAGGAAAGAGTAGACAAGAAAGGAAAGAGTAGGATAGAAACGAAAGAGAAAATAGAAAGAAAAGGGTAAATAGAAAGAAAAGGGTAGGATAGAAAGGAAAGAGTAGACTAGAAAGAAAAGAGTAGATAGAAAGAAATAGTAGAAAAGAAAGAAAAGGGTAGGATAGAAAGGAAAGAGTAGACTAGAAAGAAAAGAGTAGATAGAAAGAAATAGTAGAAAAGAAAGAAAAGGGTAGGATAGAAAGGAAAGAGTAGACTAGAAAGAAAAGAGAAGAGTAGGATAGAAAGGAAAGAGTAGGACAGAAAGGAAAGAGTAGAATAGAAAGTAAAGAGTAGGATAGAAAGGAAAGAGTTGGATAGAAAAAATAGGATAGAAAGGAAAGAGTAGGATGTAGGATAGAAAGGAAAGAGTAGGATAAAACGGAAAAAGTTGGATAGATAAGTAAAGTGTAAAGATAGAAAGGGAAGGGTAGGATAGAGAGGAAAGACTAGGACAGAAAGGAAAAAAATAGGATAGAAAGTAAAGAGTAGGATAGAAACGGAAGTGTGGGATAGAGAGAAAGTGTAAGATAGAAAGAAAAGAATAGGATAGAAATAAAGAGTAGAATAGAAAGAAAAGAGTAGGATAGAAAGGAAAGAGTAGGATAAAACGGAAAGAGTTGGATAGATAAGTAAAGTGTAAAGATAGAAAGGGAAGTGTAGGATAGAGAGGAAAGACTAGGACAGAAAGGAAAAAAGTAGGATAGAAAGTAAAGAGTAGGATAGAAAGGGAAGTGTGGGATAGAGAGAAAGTGTAAGATAGAAAGAAAAGAATAGGATAGAAATAAAGAGTAGAATAGAAAGAAAAGAGTAGGATAGAAAGGAAAGAGTAGACTAGAAAGAAAAGAGTAGATAGAAAGAAATAGTAGAAAAGAAAGAAAAGGGTAGGATAGAAAGGAAAGAGTAGACAAGAAAGGAAAGAGTAGGATAGAAACGAAAGAGAAAATAGAAAGAAAAGGGTAAATAGAAAGAAAAGGGTAGGATAGAAAGGAAATATTAGGATAGAAAGGAAATATTAGGATAGAAAGGAAAGAGTAGATAGAAAGGAAAGAGTAGGAGAGATGTCACCGAAGAAAACACTCGATTCTGTAGGAAGGCAGATAAACCGCCTTTTACGACATGCAGAATAAAACAACAGTCCTGATGGATACCATTGGGAGAAACACACAAGTTGCATAGTATAATTCTGACACATGTTTCTGTTATATAATAATATTTTGGTATTGGCGCTTCAAAAAGTCTATTGTGACGGAACTGTTTATTCACAGTGTAATTAATTATATAATTATGTCCTAAAATCATATATATGAAGGAATTTCTTGCTAATAATCTTTGAAAATGTAATATTTTGATGCAGATATTTTCTAAGTGTATCAAAGTCAGTTACCTTGGTAGCAGCTTCTTTTCTCAATCAAATCACATTCCGATTTGTCGCTTGTAATCAATTTGACGTAAGAAATCACGTTTTCTCAATACCGTATACATTAGCTTACCCTTGTGGTGCTCTTGCCAGTAAAAAAATTCCTATTTGTTTTATACATGTTCCAATCTATGGCCACCTTCCATTTCCTACCAGTTAAATAAGATAAAAATAATTTCAACATAATACATAAATCACAGTTTTGAAATGTGTAAATCCAACCGACGCACCAAACCCCGACAAAGATTTACTGGTATAACAGGAAATCTAACTGGCCTCTATATCTTTTTCCTAATGTTGAATGTTTACATCATACATAATAAACATAAACAGTTTAATTTTTACGTTAAAAATCCTAACTCCTAAATAGTATGTCTAGATAATTATGAATTTAAAGGGGCATCACGCTGAAGTAACTTTTTTTGTGTCTTTTTTTCCAAATACTACATAAACATATCAAGTGAGACTCCTTATGGAAAATGCCGATCGGATTTGGCTGAAATAGATTCATAAAAATGATTAAATCTAAGATAATCATCGGTATTTCTACCTGTCTGACCAACGTTTTGTTCAGGGATTTCCCTCTACTAGCGCATGCGCATAGCACACCATTTCTTTGTAAACAAAATGACTGGCCGTGTGAAGTAAGCCAAAGAAAAGTGTTGTACCGTGTCAGCTACGAAGCGAATAGTTGCCAAATGGTCAAAAGATAGCGCAAGGGGTACGTTACGGAATCATTATTGCCAGTGGGAAGTATTCAAAGCAGAAAATAACTGCCCTAGCAGTCAGTACGGTGCATGTTTTCTTCCGGATAGCGGCCGGTTAAGCTGAAATAAAATCGACAGAAATGCTAGCGCTGTTTATGTTATGAATAAATATCTAAAACTATTAACCTCGCTAGTATCATTGTGTGAGTTTGAACACAGATGAACTTAGTTTAATATGTTAATGGGCATGTATCGGAGAGAGTTTACTTTGTGTTTTTTATAATTATACAGTGGTTTATGCAAACGAAAGGGATAAGTGACTGGTTAGTTTGATTTTGCCATGAGGCCCCCCAAGGGATAACTGCTGTGATGGCCACGGCGTATTCTGTTCTCTGATCCTCTGTCGGTGCTCGGGGTCAAATGAGATACGTGCGCTATTAGATTTACATAATTTATAATATTACCGGGATCAGTAAAATGGTATGATTTAATTATATTGCTGAATTAAACGATTGTTTTTTGTTTTGACATGCAAGTTTTAAATTAGTACTAATATAATACCCGGCCTGCCCTGGCGCGACGACGCAATATATAAAAAAAAAATCGCTCTTCGTCAGAAAGCTACGTTATCGCAGCTAGATTAAAAATGTCAAAATGACGGACCAGGATGAATAACTGAGGAAGGAGAACCTACTTCTAGTAAATAGGATCGCATAACACTTTTTTTTTAAATCGTAATTTTTCAACAGTTCATGTTTTCATATGATGTTGACTTAGAATGTATGATCATGTAACAACCTTTTCTCTATAAAGAATAAATTTTCGACTTCAGATAGAATCGGAATACGTATTGAAAACAGGGGAAAAAATATTTGATTACGTTATAAAAATGGCGCGTGCTGCCGATAACTACGGCTTCTGTTTCGGACCAAAGGAACTGATTAAAGAAAAGTTGTCTCAGCATAAAAAGGTCCATTTAAAAGTATGCTTTAATCTCTGTAAAGTATTGAAAAAATATAATTATCAAGTATCTCAACACGTTCCTTATTGACACATATTCTACATGTACACGTAGTGGTTTTGCCATACAGTTTATTGTGTGTGATGGTTAATATGACTTCCTAAATGTTAGCGTTTGGAGACAGTGAAAGTGGGAAAGAGAGTATACATAGATTTATATTCATGGTCTAGAAAAAAAATGGCCAAAGACATTGAGTTGTTTAATGTAATAAATAAATTCACAAACGTTTCCTTTTTATATTCGCGTGTAGTTTGTCATTGCATATATGCACTTTATGTAAACATTTGAAAAGGGATATTCGTCTCGTGAATATTCCTTTTTACAGAAAGGTTTGTCCCATTGTTGAGGGAGTGTTTAGCCCCGTACCACCTGTACCGGTCACGGGAGAAGGCTGTGATAAATTGTAAAAACTTGTGCCCCATCCTTTGTTTAATTTTATTGGCAACAAATTTATGTTAAAAGCTAAATAAATTTAAATTCTTAATATTGGCAAGTGTGCAATTAACTTCTGATGATGAATAATTACTGTTCAATAAGTTTGAATACGGAATTAGAAATCATATAACTTGGTTTCATAGTGCGGTAAGAAGTTGCAGTTGCCTGACGGCCCCTCTCTGAGGGCCCCTTTGTAAACCGTTTCATCTCGCTCGCACCACTTGTGTTTGCTGCCTAATCAGGTGACGTTATCGGCGCTATTTTTAGCCGGGCTTTCCCGAACGATTCAAGTGGTCAAACTGGACATTTGGAACGGACTATGAATATGGGGATAGCGAGGTAACATAAGTGGAAGTGCATACAATACATACATTCATTAAAAAAAAAACGCCTCTTCACGTGATGTCCCTTTAAAACAATGAATCTGTACCACAGCTATGTTCACCGAGGTTACGTTAGGTATATATACAGGTTCGATCAATCCCTTTTTGTATATTATGACCTTGATTTCAATCAGAACTAAAACATATATATACATGTAACTGCTTTTGGACAATCGATAATTATATCACATAATGCAAACTGGGTCAGTATATTTAACAAAAGTTGTTTCCCTTGTAAATATGCAAAACCCTGTAAACCCACATTTTGCGCTGCAACCTTGTAATCAGTATAAATACAGGTAGGATGAACAGTAAGGATAGGTAGACAGGTCCGGAGAGTCGCCCAACCATATGATGAATGAAATTAACAAGTGTTTATTGATGGCTGACGCCGCATTTACTAGTTATGCATTAATTATCCTTACCTAAAAACCCTATATTGGGCGACTCAGCATTTGACTAGTCTTACTTTTTCAAATTCAATTTTTTTTTTTTTGCTTTTCTAATTACGTTATGATCTATTGGCAATGCAGTAGACAATTACAAGTAAAAAACAATAAACTGTATACCATAACTCTACATACGAGGCTATTCAGTAAACTTAGGTTATAATCATATTGTTTCCCTTATAAAAAGGAATCACATGCATGTGTAGGTTTCTTATATTTACGTATATTGGTTAAGTTTATTCCATAAGAAATAATGGTAATAATTATATTGTTAATCATACCTACACTATGTATGTATTTGTCGCTGGCTGGTTTGGAGGATAGTGAGATAAGAAAAATCATAATATTACAGTTAACATTTAGCTTTCCAAAATTTGAAGGTTTTTGTTCGCATTTCATATAAAGCATTTTACATTCGAGTCCATGTTATATTGAATTCATTGAATGAGTTAGCAGTGCAAAGCAGTTCCGTCTTTTTTAATTATGAACAGCTGGAATGCAGTGAAAATAATGACAACATTAACATTTCAAATTCAATTAAATGCCAAAACACTAACATTTATCAGAAAAAAAGGAAGTTAATAAAGTTCACAGTTCTAAATTGGCGTAGGAATACTTCCCAGGGTTTTGACCAATCGCAACACCTTTAGGTTTTATTACACGTGTGTATTACCATATCTATATTATAACATTGCCGTATGACATAGTTAAATGTGTACGTTTCGAGACAAATTTAATTTTTATTATTTTAAACATTTTTTACGGATTTTGTTTGTATTTCTTTTTTTTATGACCATGCTTATGGTATGGTGATATAAAGTTTTTACACTATTTCTGTTAGAGGGATGTCTGTTTCTACATGGTAGGGTGAGATATATATCTACAGTGTAAAACTAGATGTTAGAGGGATGTCTGTTTCTACATGGTAGGGTGAGATATATATCTACAGTGTAAAACTAGATGTTAGAGGGATGTCTGTTTCTAACTAAACCAAAATACAGTTTTCATCATGTTCCTCGGGTACTCGCCTCTCCTACTCCTAACACGGGGAGATATTTATCTTTAACCAGATCAAACATCAAATATTTAGTAGTGTTGACAATTCATGTTTTAGTACACAATAACGCCGTCGTATGCAAATGCATCAATACCTGGCAAATGTATCGGTACTTAACAACGAGAGGATTATATCTATTTCTTGAAAATTAATATTTAGTAGTGTTGACAATTCATAGTTTTGTACACAGTCACGCCGACGTATGCAAAAGAATCAATACTTGACAAATGTATCGGTACTTAACGACGAGAGAATGATACTTATTATTGAATTTGTTTTTTTTTTAGAATTGTCGACATTTCATTATTTTGTACACAATGTCCCCGACTGTATCAGTACTAAATGTCAAATGTCAGATTTCAACCCAGAATTTGAGATTTCATAGCACTGATAACTCGGTTTAAACATAAAAAAAAACTGTATCGTTAACTGGCATTTAGTAAGTTTGTACACGATGATGCAGATTCATATGGTTACTAAACGACGACAAATGACTACATGAGATGACAATAGATAAGAACTGTATTATATCGTTTTTCATGACTTTCATATAAACCATGAGATAGCCATTTATCACTTTAACGATATGCGATTACACGTCACAGACATAAAAAATAACATACTTGTGGTATAACCTTAACCTTGCCATGTAAACATTACTAAGGATAAAGCAAGTTAAGACTTACGCTGAAGTTGGTAAGTGGAGCAATATTACCTACACAACGACATTTCATGTTTACACACTATCTCATTTATTAGCAAAATAACTTATTTTATATCTATGGTTTAAAAAGGACAAGAACCATTTTTTACCAATAGCTGACGGAATTTAGCAAGACAATCTTTCCATCCTTGTTACCCTTCAGACGTATTTTGTTTTCAAAAACAGTTTGCCCATCATAGTATCTGACAAAACAAGCGATCAGCGTGGTTTTCCCATATTTGACGGGTCCGAGGGGATGGCAGAGAGATATGTCTTTGGGCGACAGCTTAACACAAAGGTCGAGGACAGTTTCTAGCGCGTCAAATGTCTCTGTGACCGGCACCGCGTCCATGTCAACCTACATATCACTTCTCTTCGAGTGTCAATTTCTTACCAGTGAAATTCGTATCCTATTTCTTCGTGTGAATCCCTGGAACATTTTAATTTGACCTGGTATAACATATTTTTATATATTTACACTTATCCAACCAAGCAATTTCTTTTTAATTGTGATTTTACACAAGGATCCTTATATCACTATCATGTTTGTTTTCATTATCATCATGTCAAGATGAATCGATTGTTGTATAATATTTTGGTAATACAATTAACAAATATCTTTAAGGTCAAAAACAGTTTGTTTCGCTCTATATTTCATGCATTTTGATATTTTCTTATAGAAATATAACGAGAGAAAAGAACCAGACAAGTATCTTTCATGGTCCACATTTTCGTTTTAAGTGCGTCAAACCGACTTTTTAGGAAAAGACTGTGAAAATGCAGAAATGCATAAAATATAGCATATATAATGCTTTAGTCACCCATAATTCTTAACACCCTCATTAGTTATGTAGAAGACCCTCATCAATATCGGAAGTCAGATCTGATGTAAGTTGAAAAATATTGAACTTGTTTAAAACTTGTTCAAATTAAAATTATCATCAGAAAAACATTTCTGCAACCGAAACATTTGTATAAGCTGACGGAATTTAGCAAGAGCCTCAACGACCTTCATTCCATCCTTGTTACCCTCCAGATGTTTTTTGTGTTCAAAAACAGTTTGCCGATCATAGTATCTGACAAATCGAACGATCAGCGTGGTTTTCCCATATTTGATGGGACCGAGGGGATGGCAGCGAGATATGTCTTTTGGCGACAACTAAACACTAAGTTTTGGGCGACAAATTCGAGGACAGTTTCTAGCGCGTCAAATGTCTCTGTGACCGGCACCGCGTCCAACCTACCTATCACTTCCCTTCGAGTGTCAATTTCTTACCAGTGAAATTCGTATCCTATTTCTTCGTCTGAATCCCTGGAATATTTTAACTTGACCTGATATAACATATTTATATATATATATACTTATCCAACCAAGCAATATCTTGTTAATTGTGATTTTACACAAGGATCCCTATATCACTATCATGTCTGTTTTCATTATAATCATGTTAAGATAAATCGATTGTTGTATAATAATTTGGTAATACAGTTTACAAATATCTATAAAGTAAAAAACAGTTTGTTTCGCTCTATATTTCATGCATTTTGAAATTTTCTTATAGAAATATAACGAGAGAAAACAAATCTGACAAGTATATCTTTCATGGTCCACATTTTCGTTCCTAGTGCGTCACAACTGCCTTTTCAGGAAAAGACTGAAAATGCAGAAATGCATAAAATATAGCATATATAATGCTTTAGTCGTCCAGAATTCTAACACCCTCATTAGTTATGTAGAAAGACCCTAATCAATATCGGAAGTCAGATCTGATGTAAGTTGAAACTATTGAACTTGTTTATTACAATGGAACTATTAAAATGTTCTCTCGTGATGTAAACGTAGTCAATAATACATGCTGATGTTTTCTAATCATTGTTTTCAGGACAGAACATGTCAACCTCTTTTCAGACCTGAATGCTACGAAATGTGACGTCTAATAATATATTTCCTTTATATGTCTAGGTCATGTAGAACTATAATTACTACTTTACTAGCTGCGTAGAAACGTTCCAACCACAAGACGGTTATCGCTATGGTAAGGTTCGGTTTGTTTGTGTGCTATGTCCTATTAACAGCTGTGGTCATTTAAGGACGTGTCAGGTTTTAGTGGTGGAGGAAAGCCGGAGTTACCGCAGAAAAAACACCGACCTACGGCCAGTATCTGGCGACTGTCCCACGTAGGTGTCGAAACCGCGACCCAGTGGTGTATACCTACAGTAGTGGTAGCAGAATGGCAGACGCCTTAACCACTTGGCCATCGTAGTCCTTTATCGCTATTGTAATGCACAAAATAATTGTCGTACAATATCCCGGTAACAAGACCTCGTAATCTAGATGCGTAAAAAACATTTTTGTATAGCCCTTTCTTAACAGTAAGTGTTGTTATATAAAGGGTAGACCGCATTATAAAACATTTTATTTACTTTGTCAAGCGCATTTATAACATGACATAATGTTAGGAATTTACAACATCTAAAGTGCATTGATCAGTCGAAGTCACCTAGCTTTCTTTTCTTATTAATTTCAGATAAATATATTACTGGGGGATTTTAAATATTTAGCTCTGCATAACCTAGGTATATAAATAAACTTTAGATAATTTGTCGTTTCGAAGCATTCAGCTCGGTCGTAAAATATATTGTTTACTGAACTTTTAATAACGACGCATCTTTAAATAGATTTGTTGTCTAAAATTACGTAATTCACGATGGAGTGACTTCCCTTGAAACACGATTTTATAAATATGCAAATGTATCTGTACCACCGCCACGTTCGCCGAGGTGACGTTAAGTATAAATACCAGTTCTATCCTTCCTTATGTTGATAGGTATACAGGTCCGGAGAGTAATCTTTCTAGAGTTTCCTGTGGTGAATCAATTAAAATTTAAACCCCTACTACTACTACAAATCTTACTTGCTAACCATAACGAAACAAACACTACAACTGAGTTCTCACCATTTGACCTGTCGCTTATTTTGTGTCGTAAAATTAAGAAACCAAACATGTGAAATTAATGAAGGGGCCCATTTTACACAAAAGTAATTGAACATAAACAGGTGAAAGCAATGCTATTTACAGTTGTCAGTTACACACCAGTAAATCGATTGTATCACTGCCTTTGAACAGTGTGATTTAAAATCGATGTCCCTTGTTTGTAGGATTGGCATATACATACGAATATTATCATTAGAATTTGTTATATTTATTAATCATCAGCAAATCTATTCCGTTACCACCTTTCGATAAAATTGTTACCTGGAAATTGAATGTTAAAAATATACCTATTGAGTCGCTGTCAAAACAGATGCGTACTCGCTGATAAGTTCTTTGTCTCTTTCAGTACATCTTTATGAATTGGTGGTTTTGAAATCCTTCAGTAGACTATATATTACCGTTGAAAGTGAGCTATCCTCATGTTATGTAACACTATTCAGTTTTGAAGTATAGGATGACTTACATAATACATGATGTCGTTAATTTATGCATTTCTCCGTTTTTGGAGTTTGAAAAAGTGGAAAGTTTGAGTTTGAAACTTGATTCTGTTAGGCTATCTCACATGGACATAAACAAACTACTGTATCATTGAACACGTGAGGCTATCTCACATGGACATACACAAACTACTGTATCATTGAACACGTGTATTTTGTAGTGTAGAATTTTACTTAATACACTTTCTTTTACACAGCATGACCCAGTTTTTTTTAGTGTTTGGTACCACGACAGTAGATTTAACACAAATACTTCACTTCTCACGATGTTTTACACGTGAACATTTTACATGAAATAAAAGCATATGCGATATTTTTCTCAGTGCTTTCCATACATTCATTTGTAAAATGAAACCACGATTTAGCAGTTAAGAAATAAATTTTATATGTTAATCTTAATTACCATCAATATTATCGGACATATCTATAATTAAATTATATAATGCATAAATGGATAGGTGAACCAAACAGGAGTTATGTATCTTGTCAATATGCAAAACAGTTTAAACCCACATTTTGCAGAACGAACAACTGATTGGTATAAATACGGGTAGAGTGTAGTACTGTGTATAAGTAGACAGGTCCGGAGAGTCGCCCAAACCGCTCTTGCAGCAAACCGAATACCAAATATTCACAAAATTATTGGCGGAGGCCTATGACCTTAAATCACTCACCTTAACCCTATATTGGGCGACTCAGCATTTGACTTGTCTTATTTTTTTAAATTCTTTCTTTCTTCAGTTAGATAATAACAATTTGAAGACAATACATGTCAACAGCAATAAACATCCGAGTTAATTTAGTAAGGATCCTTACTATAAAGAGTGTATCATCATATTATTAGTGATCATCGTTAGAAATGTGTACAATTATTGACACTATATCAAAGTCTGAATACAAAATAAACATGTGAGGTGTGATAAAAATTACATTAATTGGTTAAACACCTGGTAAATTGCACGGATATTAATGACATTTCTGATTGTCTTACATGTGTATACAACGTTTATGGAAGCCCTCTCCTTACAACGATAAACAGTTCACACATATCATACAAGCAGTAAAATATGTAATCATTACATTGATATAATTTATGCATCGATATGTTTAGTTGTTCGTTTACGGTTTAACGTCATCACTACGGCGCTTACATAATCTTTCAAAAGATAACATTTTGATGCAGATTTTACTAAGTGTTGCAAAGTCAGTAACCTTAATAGCAGCTCCTTATATTTTTCTCAATCAAATCACATTCAGATTTGTCGCTTCCATTTCGTATCCGTTAAATAAGATGAAAATAAGTTCAACATAATACATCTACCACAGTTTTTAAACTTATAAATCCAACCGATGCACCAAGCTCCCAAAAACATTTACTGATATCACAGGAAATCAAACTAGCCTCCTTGCCTTTGTCCGAATGATTAACGTTCTGGTGATATATAATTAACATTATCAGTTGAATCTTCACGCAAAAAAAACATGACAGATAGAGATAGTACTATGTCTAGATAATTAGCCATGTATTTAAAACAATGTATCTGTACCACCGCCACGTTCACCGAGGTGAAGTTAGGTATATATACCAGTTCTATCCTTCCCTATGTTGCAGGTATACAGGTCCGGAGAGTAATCTTTCTAACGTTTCCTGTGGTGAAACAATTAAAAAGTAAACCCCTTACTACTACTACTACTACTACTACTAAAAATCTCACCTGCTGACCATATCGAAACAGTTTCTGCAACTGAGTTCTCACCATTTGACCTGTCGATTATTTTAAGTCATAAAATAGAGAAACCAAATTCTTCTATTTTCAAAGCACGTGAAATTAGTAAAGAGACACATTTTACACAAAAGCCATCGAACAGTAAGGCCCTGTTTGCGTATTCGGTTCAACCGATTCTACCAACGAAACCTGAACAAATCAAAAAGGGTAAGATCTGAATCGCGGTTGACCTCTTTAAAATTCGTCACGTGCATGTTGAAGGCTCAAAACGCGCCTGCCCGAAACTAAAATGCTGACTGTCGTTTGTTTGCATTGTTTTTGCTCTCTAAACATTCATATTTTTAATATCAAAGCATACATTTTCGGTAAACGTATTGTACCAATATTATCATACAATATTTTCAAAAACAATATCGATTCTGTTGGCTTTCTCACGTAGATTTTGTTCTAAAACATGACGTTTGATTAGTTTACGTTTGGAGCACACGTACACTTTCTTACATACAGTTTTGCAAGTTTTAGCATGACAGTAAATACATTTAAACTCAATTATCATTTCGCATGACAAAAGATGTAACAAAAACCTGACATGCGATACAACTGTAGAAACTGTGCGACAATACCTACCATACCAACCACATAACCCAGTTAGTAGTTAGGAAATATGTTCTTTTTGTTGATCTTAGTTTCAATCAGACCTTCCACATCTAGAATCATTACTGGACGATCAATAATTATGTAACACGGCAATAAACAAGAGTTGTTTCCCCTATCTTAATGCAAAGCAGTATACCCCACACAACCTTGCAATTTGTGTAAAGATAGGGTCAAGCAAATAAGCAAGAAAGGTCTCGATAATCATCCACACCATGAATGAGCAAATTTAACTATCAAATTGTCAAATCAATGGCTGCGGCCGACCCAGCACTTGGTTCAATTCCTCCAATTCAAGCCTTCCTTGCGCTTTTCCTAATAATTTGCTGGCAAAGAAGTGGACACTTACAAGTGTAAAACAATAAACTATATACCATAGCTTTACCGAGTCTATTAAGTAAGCCTGGGTTATACTCGTAAAAAAACAACAACAGAGATTCGCGGTTTATTTAGAGTACACTATTTTTTGTGTGTTATATCTATAACATGCAAAAATATATTCAAGTTAATCCTTAATTATTCCTTTTCATACACTGATGTTTCTTCACAATACGTTAATTAATTTTCCAAACAACGTTAAATCATAACACACCTTTAACACAATGACAGCCGATGTTTGTGCACCATATCAGTGGCCATATCAGTGACCATATCAGTGGCCATATCAGTGACCATATCAGTGGCCATATCAGTGACCATATCAGACCATATCAGTGACCATATCAGTGACAATATCAGTGGCCATATCAGTGACCATATCAGTGACCATATCAGTGACCATATCAGTGGCCATATCAGTGACCATATCAGACCATATCAGTGACCATATCAGTG